>NC_134690.1:5550322-5734587 GCF_050947455.1 Rhinoderma darwinii | reverse complement strand
GACTTCATATGACTGTATCAGTGCAGATGTGGGGGTGTAACAGCGCAGGACTTCATATGACTGTATCAGTGCAGATGTGAGGGTGTAACAGCGCAGGACTTCATATGACTGTATCAGTGCAGATGTGGGGGTGTAACAGCGCAGGACTTCATATGTCTGTATCAGTACAGATGTGGGGGTGTAACAGCGCAGGACTTCATATGACTGTATCAGTGCAGATGTGGGGGTGTAACAGCGCAGGACTTCATATGTCTGTATCAGTGCAGATGTGGGGGTGTAACAGCGCAGGACTTCATATGACTGTATCAGTGCAGATGTGGGGGTGTAACAGTGCAGGACTTCATATGACTGTATCAGTGCAGATGTGGGGGTGTAACAGCGCAGGACTTCATATGACTGTATCAGTGCAGATGTGAGGGTGTAACAGCGCAGGACTTCATATGACTGTATCAGTGCAGATGTGAGGGTGTAACAGCGCAGGACTTCATATGACTGTATCAGTGCAGATGTGAGGGTGTAACAGCGCAGGACTTCATATGGCTGTATCAGTGCAGATGTGGGGGTGTAACAGCGCAGGACTTCATATGTCTGTATCAGTGCAGATGTGGGGGTGTAACAGCGCAGGACTTCATATGACTGTATCAGTGCAGATGTGGGGGTGTAACAGTGCAGGACTTCATATGACTATCAGTGCAGATGTGGGGGTTGTAACAGTGCAGGACTTCATATGACTATCAGTGCAGATGTGGGGGTGTAACAGAGCAGGACTTCATATGACTATCAGTGCAGATGTGGGGGTGTAACAGAGCAGGACTTCATATGACTATCAGTGCAGATGTGGGGGTGTAACAGCGCAGGACTTCATATGACTGTATCAGTGCAGATGTGGGGGTGTAACAGTGCAGGACTTCATATGACTGTATCAGTGCAGATGTGGGGGTGTAACAGCGCAGGACTTCATATGTCTGTATCAGTGCAGATGTGAGGGTGTAACAGTGCAGGACTTCATATGACTGTATCAGTGCAGATGTGGGGGTGTAACAGTGCAGGACTTCATATGTCTGTATCAGTGTAGATGTGGGGGTGTAACAGCGCAGGACTTCATATGACTGTATCAGTGCAGATGTGAGGGTGTAACAGTGCAGGACTTCATATGACTGTATCAGTGCAGATGTGAGGGTGTAACAGTGCAGGACTTCATATGGCTGTATCAGTGCAGATGTGAGGGTGTAACAGTGCAGGACTTCATATGACTGTATCAGTGCAGATGTGGGGTGTAACAGCGCAGGACTTCATATGACTGTATCAGTGCAGATGTGGGGGTGTAACAGAGCAGGACTTCATATGACTATCAGTGCAGATGTGGGGGTGTAACAGAGCAGGACTTCATATGACTATCAGTGCAGATGTGGGGGGTGTAACAGCGCAGGACTTCATATGACTGTATCAGTGCAGATGTGGGGGTGTAACAGTGCAGGACTTCATATGACTGTATCAGTGCAGATGTGGGGGTGTAACAGCGCAGGACTTCATATGTCTGTATCAGTGCAGATGTGAGGGTGTAACAGTGCAGGACTTCATATGACTGTATCAGTGCAGATGTGGGGGTGTAACAGTGCAGGACTTCATATGTCTGTATCAGTGTAGATGTGGGGGTGTAACAGCGCAGGACTTCATATGACTGTATCAGTGCAGATGTGAGGGTGTAACAGTGCAGGACTTCATATGACTGTATCAGTGCAGATGTGAGGGTGTAACAGTGCAGGACTTCATATGGCTGTATCAGTGCAGATGTGAGGGTGTAACAGTGCAGGACTTCATATGACTGTATCAGTGCAGATGTGGGGGTGTAACAGCGCAGGACTTCATATGACTGTATCAGTGCAGATGTGGGGGTGTAACAGTGCAGGACTTCATATGGCTGTATCAGTGCAGATGTGGGGGTGTAACAGTGCAGGACTTCATATGTCTGTATCAGTGCAGATGTGGGGGTGTAACAGCGCAGGACTTCATATGTCTGTATCAGTGCAGATGTGGGGGTGTAACAGTGCAGGACTTCATATGGCTGTATCAGTGCAGATGTGGAGGTGTAACAGCGCAGGACTTCATATGACTGTATCAGTGCAGATGTGAGGGTGTAACAGCGCAGGACTTCATATGTCTGTATCAGTGCAGATGTGAGGGTGTAACAGTGCAGGACTTCATATGACTGTATCAGTGCAGATGTGGGGGTGTAACAGCGCAGGACTTCATATGACTGTATCAGTGCAGATGTGGGGGTGTAACAGTGCAGGACTTCATATGACTGTATCAGTGCAGATGTGAGGGTGTAACAGTGCAGGACTTCATATGACTGTATCAGTGCAGATGTGAGGGTGTAACAGCGCAGGACATCATATGACTGTATCAGTGCAGATGTGAGGGTGTAACAGCGCAGGACTTCATATGACTGTATCAGTGCAGATGTGAGGGTGTAACAGTGCAGGACTTCATATGGCTGTATCAGTGCAGATGTGAGGGTGTAACAGTGCAGGACTTCATATGACTGTATCAGTGCAGATGTGAGGGTGTAACAGTGCAGGACTTCATATGACTGTATCAGTGCAGATGTGAGGGTTGTAACAGTGCAGGACTTCATATGTCTGTATCAGTGCAGATGTGAGGGTGTAACAGGGCAGGACTTCATATGACTGTATCAGTGCAGATGTGGGGGTGTAACAGCGCAGGACTTCATATGTCTGTATCAGTGCAGATGTGAGGGTGTAACAGCGCAGGACTTCATATGTCTGTATCAGTGCAGATGTGGGGGTGTAACAGCGCAGGACTTCATATGACTATCAGTGCAGATGTGGGGGTGTAACAGTCCAGGACTTCATATGTCTGTATCAGTGCAGATGTGAGGGTGTAACAGCGCAGGACTTCATATGACTGTATCAGTGTAGATGTGGGGGTGTAACAGCGCAGGACTTCATATGACTATCAGTGCAGATGTGGGGGTGTAACAGTGCAGGACTTCATATGACTATCAGTGTAGATGTGGGGGTGTAACAGCGCAGGACTTCATATGACTATCAGGGCAGATGTGAGGGTGTAACAGTGCAGGACTTCATATGACTGTATCAGTGCAGATGTGGGGGTGTAACAGCGCAGGACTTCATATGACTGTATCAGTGCAGATGTGAGGGTGTAACAGCGCAGGACTTCATATGTCTGTATCAGTGCAGATGTGGGGGTGTAACAGCGCAGGACTTCATATGTCTGTATCAGTGCAGATGTGGGGGTGTAACAGCGCAGGACTTCATATGACTGTATCAGTGCAGATGTGGGGGTGTAACAGCGCAGGACTTCATATGACTATCAGTGCAGATGTGGGGGTGTAACAGCGCAGGACTTCATATGGCTGTATCAGTGCAGATGTGAGGGTGTAACAGCGCAGGACTTCATATGACTATCAGTGCAGATGTGGGGGTGTAACAGTGCAGGACTTCATATGACTGTATCAGTGCAGATGTGAGGGTGTAACAGTGCAGGACTTCATATGGCTGTATCAGTGCAGATGTGGGGGTGTAACAGCGCAGGACTTCATATGTCTGTATCAGTGCAGATGTGGGGGTGTAACAGCGCAGGACTTCATATGACTGTATCAGTGCAGATGTGGGGGTGTAACAGTGCAGGACTTCATATGACTGTATCAGTGCAGATGTGGGGGTGTAACAGTGCAGGACTTCATATGACTGTATCAGTGCAGATGTGGGGGTGTAACAGAGCAGGACTTCATATGACTATCAGTGCAGATGTGGGGGTGTAACAGCGCAGGACTTCATATGACTGTATCAGTGCAGATGTGGGGGTGTAACAGTGCAGGACTTCATATGACTGTATCAGTGCAGATGTGGAGGTGTAACAGCGCAGGACTTCATATGACTGTATCAGTGTAGATGTGGGGGTGTAACAGCGCAGGACTTCATATGACTGTATCAGTGCAGATGTGGGGGTGTAACAGTGCAGGACTTCATATGACTGTATCAGTGCAGATGTGGAGGTGTAACAGCGCAGGACTTCATATGACTGTATCAGTGCAGATGTGAGGGTGTAACAGCGCAGGACTTCATATGGCTGTATCAGTGCAGATGTGGGGGTTGTAACAGTGCAGGACTTCATATGACTGTATCAGTGCAGATGTGAGGGTGTAACAGTGCAGGACTTCATATGACTGTATCAGTGCAGATGTGGGGGTGTAACAGCGCAGGACTTCATATGTCTGTATCAGTGCAGATGTGGGGGTGTAACAGCGCAGGACTTCATATGACTGTATCAGTGCAGATGTGGGGGGTGTAACAGTGCAGGACTTCATATGTCTGTATCAGTGCAGATGTGAGGGTGTAACAGTGCAGGACTTCATATGACTGTATCAGTGCAGATGTGGGGGTGTAACAGTGCAGGACTTCATATGACTGTATCAGTGCAGATGTGGGGGTGTAACAGTGCAGGACTTCATATGACTGTATCAGTGCAGATGTGGGGGTGTAACAGCGCAGGACTTCATATGTCTGTATCAGTGCAGATGTGGGGGTGTAACAGCGCAGGACTTCATATGTCTGTATCAGTGCAGATGTGAGGGTGTAACAGTGCAGGACTTCATATGACTGTATCAGTGTAGATGTGGGGGTGTAACAGCGCAGGACTTCATATGACTGTATCAGTGCAGATGTGAGGGTGTAACAGTGCAGGACTTCATATGACTGTATCAGTGCAGATGTGAGGGTGTAACAGTGCAGGACTTCATATGGCTGTATCAGTGCAGATGTGAGGGTGTAACAGCGCAGGACTTCATATGTCTGTATCAGTGCAGATGTGGGGGTGTAACAGCGCAGGACTTCATATGACTGTATCAGTGCAGATGTGGGGGTGTAACAGTGCAGGACTTCATATGTCTGTATCAGTGCAGATGTGAGGGTGTAACAGTGCAGGACTTCATATGACTGTATCAGTGCAGATGTGGAGGTGTAACAGCGCAGGACTTCATATGACTGTATCAGTGCAGATGTGGGGGTGTAACAGCGCAGGACTTCATATGACTGTATCAGTGCAGATGTGGGGGTGTAACAGTGCAGGACTTCATATGTCTGTATCAGTGCAGATGTGAGGGTGTAACAGTGCAGGACTTCATATGACTGTATCAGTGCAGATGTGGAGGTGTAACAGCGCAGGACTTCATATGACTGTATCAGTGCAGATGTGAGGGTGTAACAGTGCAGGACTTCATATGTCTGTATCAGTGCAGATGTGGGGGTATAACAGCGCAGGACTTCATATGTCTGTATCAGTGCAGATGTGGGGGTGTAACAGCGCAGGACTTCATATGACTGTATCAGTGCAGATGTGGGGGTGTAACAGCGCAGGACTTCATATGTCTGTATCAGTGTAGATGTGAGGGTGTAACAGCGCAGGACTTCATATGTCTGTATCAGTGCATATGTGGGGGTGTAACAGTGCAGGACTTCATATGACTGTATCAGTGCAGATGTGAGGGTGTAACAGTGCAGGACTTCATATGTCTGTATCAGTGCAGATGTGAGGGTGTAACAGTGCAGGACTTCATATGACTGTATCAGTGCAGATGTGGAGGTGTAACAGCGCAGGACTTCATATGTCTGTATCAGTGTAGATGTGAGGGTGTAACAGCGCAGGACTTCATATGTCTGTATCAGTGCAGATGTGGGGGTGTAACAGTGCAGGACTTCATATGACTGTATCAGTGCAGATGTGAGGGTGTAACAGTGCAGGACTTCATATGACTGTATCAGTGCAGATGTGAGGGTGTAACAGCGCAGGACTTCATATGACTGTATCAGTGCAGATGTGGGGGTGTAACAGCGCAGGACTTCATATGTCTGTATCAGTGCAGATGTGGGGGTGTAACAGCGCAGGACTTCATATGACTGTATCAGTGCAGATGTGAGGGTGTAACAGTTCAGGACTTCATATGTCTGTATCAGTGCAGATGTGAGGGTGTAACAGTGCAGGACTTCATATGACTGTATCAGTGTAGATGTGGGGGTGTAACAGCGCAGGACTTCATATTACTGTATCAGTGCAGATGTGGGGGTGTAACAGCGCAGGACTTCATATGTCTGTATCAGTGCAGATGTGGGGGTGTAACAGTGCAGGACTTCATATGTCTGTATCAGTGCAGATGTGAGGGTGTAACAGCGCAGGACTTCATATGACTGTATCAGTGCAGATGTGAGGGTGTAACAGCGCAGGACTTCATATGACTGTATCAGTGCAGATGTGAGGGTGTAACAGTGCAGGACTTCATATGTCTGTATCAGTGCAGATGTGAGGGTGTAACAGTGCAGGACTTCATATGACTGTATCAGTGCAGATGTGAGGGTGTAACAGCGCAGGACTTCATATGACTGTATCAGTGCAGATGTGGGGGTGTAACAGCGCAGGACTTCATATGACTGTATCAGTGCAGATGTGAGGGTGTAACAGTGCAGGACTTCATATGTCTGTATCAGTGTAGATGTGGGGGTGTAACAGCGCAGGACTTCATATGGCTGTATCAGTGCAGATGTGAGGGTGTAACAGTGCAGGACTTCATATGACTGTATCAGTGCAGATGTGGGGGTGTAACAGTGCAGGACTTCATATGTCTGTATCAGTGCAGATGTGGAGGTGTAACAGCGCAGGACTTCATATGACTGTATCAGTGCAGATGTGAGGGTGTAACAGCGCAGGACTTCATATGACTGTATCAGTGTAGATGTGAGGGTGTAACAGTGCAGGACTTCATATGACTGTATCAGTCCCGGTGTAATTGTGGAGCAGTGCAGGTCTGGGACTGTATCAGTCCAGGTGGGATTGCAGCATCTCTGTATCCTCTACATTCTCTATATCAGCAGTTGAAACGTGTAACAGTCCTGATATAATTCTGTGCGTCGCTGGTGTGAATGGGACTGTGAGGACTGTAGGTGTGACTGTGAGGACTGTAGGTGTGACTGTGAGGACTGTAGGTGTGACTGTGAGGACTGTAGGTGTGACTGTGAGGACTGTAGGTGGGACTGTGAGGACTGTAGGTGGGACTGTGAGGACTGTAGGTGTGACTGTGAGGACTGTAGGTGTGACTGTGAGGACTGTAGGTGTGACTGTGAGGACTGTAGGTGGGACTGTGAGGACTGTAGGTGTGACTGAGGACTGTAGGTGTGACTGTGAGGACTGTAGGTGTGACTGTGAGGACTGTAGGTGTGACTGTGAGGACTGTAGGTGGGACTGTGAGGACTGTAGGTGGGACTGTGTAATACTTGCAGAGTTTGGCTGTGACAGTCCGGTTGTGGGTGTAAGACCTCATGTGACTGCGGTAAACGTACAGCTGATTTTCCTCGGAGACGGTTGTGTGTCTGACTGTATCAGGACTGTGGTCTCCTGTAATAACATAGTGATGTCATAGAGAGACAGTCCCTACAGTCCCCCGCACCCCTGCAGCTCTTACCAGTAAATATCAGTCCCTTTCTGTTCTCGTTACTGTCTGTTCAGGCTTCATCAGCATTTCGGAAAGTTGGGTGACAAGCAATATGGCGGTCGTCACAGCTGCATAAAGTGATTGCTACTCAGCTTTCCTAGACCCCTGAATACCCAAGTCATCCCATATTTTGGACCTGCAGCATATACAGGCAGATCTACCAGTCCAGTCAAGACACTAGGAAAGCTGGGTAAGGCCCCCTGTGAGGGCCTTAATGGGGAAGTGGTTCCCACCTATACATATGACCTTACTTACATTGTCCCATAGCACAAACCTCGTGCAATCATTGTACAGCTCTGGAGCCGGCGATCGATCGATCGTCGAGGAGTAACGATTGTCGCCAGCGGTCGGATGAACCGCCGCCGTTACGTCTGTGGCCCCCATTACTCCTCAGATATGGCGGAGCACATAGCATGAGGTTCTGCGGGGAGTTTTTCCCCCCTTTTTGTATATATTATGTGCAGCGGGTATAATACACATGCCAGCTCTGCTTTATGGATGACTACGTGACCTCATTGACCCCGGGGGGGGCAGTAAACTTCCTGTCACTGGGGGCCCGGGAGAACAATGACTCCATCTCTGAGGATGAGGGGCTGGCGCAGGGGTTAAGGGGCCTCCATTGTGAGCAGCTTAGCATCTCGGTGGCCACTTCTGGTGACCTTGAATAAGTTTCCGCACCCCTCCCCCTGTCCTGGAGCGGTAAAAAAAAAGACGTAAACAGGGGGGGGTCGTAAAGTGCTGTTTTGTGGGGGCTTCCTCAGCCATTTGCTGGTTTGTTTTGCTTTAAACCTGTTCATTAATGATTGTACGTTTCGGGATCCTCCAGAAAGTGCTGCAGATCGGGATTTTGTCCCTGTTTTTATCCCTGTTTTTATTATTTTTACGTTTTGTGTCCCCTTAATTACGGACGGCTATTGATGCGCCTCCGTAGTCCTCCGCAATTATGAAAGTACCCATGGACTTGTGTGGGGAGTCCGTGCCGCCGTTGTACGGCCCGGACACACATCAGTAAATATACGGAATTGTGTCCGTGACCAATGGAAATGAATGGGGTCTCGTGAGGAGTTCATCTTTGCTGCGTTTCACATCGGACATTCGTATTCACCTCCTTGGCGGGAAGTTTCCGCAGGAGCCGCCATTTTTGGACGAGTTCAGTGTTTGAATAAAGATTTTAGGGCTTTGTATTCTCTTGGGGTTTGGGACTGGTTTTAGTCTTTGAGGCTTTTATTCCGTATTGTACGGTCGGTTTCCTCTGCTTGGTTGATGCTGTTCACTCGGGGTGAGATAATAGGGGTCAGGCTAAAGTCAGGGGAGGTCCAAACCCTAAATTACTGTATACATTAAATGTGTGACCCCAACCGACCCCCGAGACTTTCAGAAAGCCGCCCGTCATATATTTAGTTTTCTTGTGCTTTGGTTTGTTTTGCTCCTGAATAATTTCTATTAGAATCAATTAACCATCGAGTTTCAGCATTACTATATTTATCTACCACGACTGCCGACCACCGCTGATAATAACCACTCACATCACCCCGATCACCCCTCGCTAAACAAACATTTATTCAATAAATCTATTCCCTTCCATTTCTAAGCATTCAAAACAGACTACACATTCCCATTGCCAAAATATAATGTAATACTGACCCTATGTACAAAAAATATAACTAATAGAATACTGCCCCCTATATACAAGAATATAACTACTATAATACTGCTCCTATATACAAGAATATAACTACTATAATACTGCCCCTATATACAAGAATATAACTACTATAATACTGCCCCTATATACAAGAATATAACCACTATAATACTGCTCCTATATACAAGAATATAACTACTATAATACTGCTCCTATATACAAGAATATAACTACTATAATACTGCTCCCTATATACAAGAATATAACTACTATAATACTGCCCCCTATATACAAGAATATAACTACTATACTACTGCCCCTATATACAAGAATATAACTACTATATTACTGCCCCTATATACAAGAATATAACTACTATAATACTGCCCCCTATATACAAGAATATAACTACTATAATACTGCTCCTATATACAAGAATATAACTACTATAATACTGCTCCCTATATACAAGAATATAACTACTATAATACTGCTCCCTATATACAAGAATATATCTACTATAACACTGCCCCCTATATACAAGAATATAACTACTATAATACTGCCCCTATATACAAGAATATAACTACTATAATACTGCTCCTATATACAAGAATATAACTACTATAATACTGCCCCCTTATATACAAGAATATAACTACTATAATACTGCCTCTATATACAAGAATATAACTACTGTAATACTGCCCCCTATATACAAGACTATAACTACTATAATACTGCTCCCTATATACAAGAATATAACTACTATAATACTGCCCCTATATACAAGAATATAACTACTATAATACTGTCCCCTATGTACAAGAATATAACTACTATAATACTGCCCCTATATACAAGAATATAACTACTATAATACTGCCCCTATATACAAGAATATAACTACTATAATACTGCCCCCAAATACAAGAATATAACTACTATAATACTGCCCCCATATACAAGAATATAACTACTATAATACTGCCCCCTATATACAAGAATATAACTACTATAATACTGCCTCCTATATACAAGAATATAACTACCATAATACTGCTCCCTATATACAAGAATATAACTACTATAATACTGCTCCCTATATACAAGAATATAACTACTATAATACTGCTCCCTATATACAAGAATATAACTACTATAATACTGCTCCTATATACAGAATATAACTACTATAATACTGCCCCTATATACAAGAATATAACTACTATAACCCTGCTCCAATATACAAGAATATAACTATTATAATACCGCCTCCTATATACAAGAATATAACTACTATACTACTGTCCCTATATACAAGAATATAACTACTATAATACTGCCCCTATATACAAGAATATAACTACTATAATACTGCCCCCTATATACAAGAATATAACTACTATAATACTGCTCCTATATACAAGAATATAACAACTATAATACTGCCCCTATATACAAGAATATAACTGCTATAATACTGCCCCTATATACAAGAATATAACTACTATAATACTGTACCTATATACAAGAATATAACTACTATAATACTGCTCCTATATACAAGAATATAACTACTATAATACTGCCCCTATATACAAGAATATAACTACTATAATACTGCTTCTATATACAAGAATATAACTACTATAATACTGCCTCCTATATACAGGCATATAACTACTATAATACTGCCCCTATATACAAGAATATAACTACTATAATACTGCCCCCTATATACAAGAATATAACTACTGTAATACTGCTCCTATATACAAGAATATAACTACTATAATACTGCCTCCTATATACAGGCATATAACTACTATAATACTGCCCCTATATACAAGAATATAACTACTATAATACTGCCCCCTATATACAAGAATATAACTACTGTAATACTGCTCCTATATACAAGAATATAACTACTATAATACTGCCTCCTATATACAGGCATATAACTACTATAATACTGCCCCTATATACAAGAATATAACTACTATAATACTTCTCCTATATACAAGAATATAACTACTATAATACTGCTCCTATATACAAGAATATAACTACTATAATACTGCTCCTATATACAAGAATATAACTACTATAATACTGCCCCTATATACAAGAATATAACTACTATAATACTACCTCCTATATACAAGACTATAACTACTATAATACTGCCCCCTATATACAAGAATATAACTACTATAATACTGCCCCCTATATACAAGAATATAATTACTATAATACTGCCCCCTATATACAAGAATATAACTACTATAATACTGCTCCTATATACAAGAATATATCTACTATAATACTGCCTCTATATACAAGAATATAACTACTATAATACTGCCCCCTATATACAAGAATATAACTACTATAATACTGCCCCTATATACAAGAATATAACTACTATAATACTGCCCCTATATACAAGAATATAACTACTATAATACTGCCCCTATATACAAGAATATAATTACTATAATACTGCCCCTATATACAAGAATATAACTACTATAATACTGCCCATATATACAAGAATATAACAACTATAATACTGCTCCTATATACAAGAATATAACTACTATAATACTGCTCCTATATACAAGAATATAACTACTATAATACTGCTCCTATATACAAGAATATAACTACTATAATACTGCCCCTGTATACAAGAATATAACTACTATAATACTGCTCCTATATACAAGAATATAACTACTATAATACTGCCCCTATATACAAGAATATAACTACTATAATACTGCCCCCTATATGCAAGAATATAACTACTATAATACTGCTCCTATATACAAGAATATAACTAATATAATACTGCCCTCTATGTACAAGAATATAACTACTATAATACTGCCCCCTATATACAAGAATATAACTACTATAATACTGCCCCCTATATACAAGAATATAACTACTATAATACTGCTCCTATATACAAGAATATAACTACTATAATACTGCTTCTATATACAAGAATATAACTACTATAATACTGCTCGTATATACAAGAATATAACTACTATAATACTGCCCCCTATATACAAGAATATAACTACTATAATACTGCTCCTATATACAAGAATATAACTACTATAATACTGCTCCCATATACATGAATATAACTACTATAATACTGCCTCTATATACAAGAATATAACTACTATAATACTGCCCCTATATACAAGAATATAACTACTATAATACTGCCCCTATATACAAGAATATAACTACTATAATACTGCCCCTATATACAAGAATATATCTACTATAATACTGCCCCCTATATACAAGAATATAACTACTATAATACTGCTCCTATATACAAGAATATAACTACTATAATACTGCTCCTATATACAAGAATATAACTACTATAATACTGCTCCCTGTATACAAGAATATAACTACTATAATACTGCCCCTATATACAAGAATATAACTACTATAATACTGCTCCTATATACAAGAATATAACTACTATAATACTGCCCCTATATACAAGAATATAACTACTATAATACTGCTCATATATACAAGAATATAACTACTATAATACTGTCTACTATATACAAGAATATAACTACTATAATACTGCCCCTATATACAAGAATATAACTACTATAATACTGCCCTCTACATACAAGAATATAACTACTATAATACTGCCCCCTATATACAAGAATATAACTACTATAATACTGCCCCCTATATACAAGAATATAACTACTATAATACTGCCCCCTATATACAAGAATATAACTACTATAATACTGCTCCTATATACAAGAATATAACTACTATAATACTGCTCCTATATACAAGAATATAACTACTATAATACTGCTCCTATATACAAGAATATAACTACTATAATACTGTCCCCTATATACCAGAATATAACTACTATAATACTGCTCCTATATACAAGAATATAACTACTATAATACTGCTCCTATATACAAGAATATAACTACTATAATACTGCTCCTATATACAAGAATATAACTACTATAATACTGCTCCTATATACAAGAATATAACTACTATAATACTGCTCCTATATACAAGAATATAACTACTATAATACTGCAACCTATATACAAGAATATAACTACTATAATACTGCTCCTATATACAAGAATATAACTACTATAATACTGCAACCTATATACAAGAATATAACTACTATAATACTGCTCCTATACACAAGAATATAACTACTATAATACTGCCTCCTATATACAAGAATATAACTACTATAATACTGCCCCTATATACAAGAATATAACTACTATAATACTGTCCCCTATATACAAGAATATAACTACTATAATACTGCCCCCTATATACAAGAATATAACTACTATAATACTGCCCCTATATACAAGAATATAACTACTAGAATACTGCCCATATATACAAGAATATAACTACTATAATACTGCCCCTATATACAAGAATATAACTACTATAATACTGCTCCTATATACAAGAATATAACTACTATAATACTGCCCCTATATACAAGAATATAACTACTATAATACTGCTTCTATATACAAGAATATAACTACTATAATACTGCCTCCTATATACAGGCATATAACTACTATAATACTGCCCCTATATACAAGAATATAACTACTATAATAGTGCCCCTATATACAAGAATATAATTACTATAATACTGCCCCCTATATACAAGAATATAACTACTATAATACTGCTCCTATATACAGAATATAACTACTATAATACTGCCCCTATATACAAGAATATAACTACTATAACCCTGCTCCAATATACAAGAATATAACTATTATAATACCGCCTCCTATATACAAGAATATAACTACTATACTACTGTCCCTATATACAAGAATATAACTACTATAATACTGCCCCTATATACAAGAATATAACTACTATAATACTGCCCCCTATATACAAGAATATAACTACTATAATACTGCTCCTATATACAAGAATATAACAACTATAATACTGCCCCTATATACAAGAATATAACTGCTATAATACTGCCCCTATATACAAGAATATAACTACTATAATACTGTACCTATATACAAGAATATAACTACTATAATACTGCTCCTATATACAAGAATATAACTACTATAATACTGCCCCTATATACAAGAATATAACTACTATAATACTGCTTCTATATACAAGAATATAACTACTATAATACTGCCTCCTATATACAGGCATATAACTACTATAATACTGCCCCTATATACAAGAATATAACTACTATAATACTGCCCCCTATATACAAGAATATAACTACTGTAATACTGCTCCTATATACAAGAATATAACTACTATAATACTGCCTCCTATATACAGGCATATAACTACTATAATACTGCCCCTATATACAAGAATATAACTACTATAATACTGCCCCCTATATACAAGAATATAACTACTGTAATACTGCTCCTATATACAAGAATATAACTACTATAATACTGCCTCCTATATACAGGCATATAACTACTATAATACTGCCCCTATATACAAGAATATAACTACTATAATACTTCTCCTATATACAAGAATATAACTACTATAATACTGCTCCTATATACAAGAATATAACTACTATAATACTGCTCCTATATACAAGAATATAACTACTATAATACTGCCCCTATATACAAGAATATAACTACTATAATACTACCTCCTATATACAAGACTATAACTACTATAATACTGCCCCCTATATACAAGAATATAACTACTATAATACTGCCCCCTATATACAAGAATATAATTACTATAATACTGCCCCCTATATACAAGAATATAACTACTATAATACTGCTCCTATATACAAGAATATATCTACTATAATACTGCCTCTATATACAAGAATATAACTACTATAATACTGCCCCCTATATACAAGAATATAACTACTATAATACTGCCCCTATATACAAGAATATAACTACTATAATACTGCCCCTATATACAAGAATATAACTACTATAATACTGCCCCTATATACAAGAATATAATTACTATAATACTGCCCCTATATACAAGAATATAACTACTATAATACTGCCCATATATACAAGAATATAACAACTATAATACTGCTCCTATATACAAGAATATAACTACTATAATACTGCTCCTATATACAAGAATATAACTACTATAATACTGCTCCTATATACAAGAATATAACTACTATAATACTGCCCCTGTATACAAGAATATAACTACTATAATACTGCTCCTATATACAAGAATATAACTACTATAATACTGCCCCTATATACAAGAATATAACTACTATAATACTGCCCCCTATATGCAAGAATATAACTACTATAATACTGCTCCTATATACAAGAATATAACTAATATAATACTGCCCTCTATGTACAAGAATATAACTACTATAATACTGCCCCCTATATACAAGAATATAACTACTATAATACTGCCCCCTATATACAAGAATATAACTACTATAATACTGCTCCTATATACAAGAATATAACTACTATAATACTGCTTCTATATACAAGAATATAACTACTATAATACTGCTCGTATATACAAGAATATAACTACTATAATACTGCCCCCTATATACAAGAATATAACTACTATAATACTGCTCCTATATACAAGAATATAACTACTATAATACTGCTCCCATATACATGAATATAACTACTATAATACTGCCTCTATATACAAGAATATAACTACTATAATACTGCCCCTATATACAAGAATATAACTACTATAATACTGCCCCTATATACAAGAATATAACTACTATAATACTGCCCCTATATACAAGAATATATCTACTATAATACTGCCCCCTATATACAAGAATATAACTACTATAATACTGCTCCTATATACAAGAATATAACTACTATAATACTGCTCCTATATACAAGAATATAACTACTATAATACTGCTCCCTGTATACAAGAATATAACTACTATAATACTGCCCCTATATACAAGAATATAACTACTATAATACTGCTCCTATATACAAGAATATAACTACTATAATACTGCCCCTATATACAAGAATATAACTACTATAATACTGCTCATATATACAAGAATATAACTACTATAATACTGTCTACTATATACAAGAATATAACTACTATAATACTGCCCCTATATACAAGAATATAACTACTATAATACTGCCCTCTACATACAAGAATATAACTACTATAATACTGCCCCCTATATACAAGAATATAACTACTATAATACTGCCCCCTATATACAAGAATATAACTACTATAATACTGCCCCCTATATACAAGAATATAACTACTATAATACTGCTCCTATATACAAGAATATAACTACTATAATACTGCTCCTATATACAAGAATATAACTACTATAATACTGCTCCTATATACAAGAATATAACTACTATAATACTGTCCCCTATATACCAGAATATAACTACTATAATACTGCTCCTATATACAAGAATATAACTACTATAATACTGCTCCTATATACAAGAATATAACTACTATAATACTGCTCCTATATACAAGAATATAACTACTATAATACTGCTCCTATATACAAGAATATAACTACTATAATACTGCTCCTATATACAAGAATATAACTACTATAATACTGCAACCTATATACAAGAATATAACTACTATAATACTGCTCCTATATACAAGAATATAACTACTATAATACTGCAACCTATATACAAGAATATAACTACTATAATACTGCTCCTATACACAAGAATATAACTACTATAATACTGCCTCCTATATACAAGAATATAACTACTATAATACTGCCCCTATATACAAGAATATAACTACTATAATACTGTCCCCTATATACAAGAATATAACTACTATAATACTGCCCCCTATATACAAGAATATAACTACTATAATACTGCCCCTATATACAAGAATATAACTACTAGAATACTGCCCATATATACAAGAATATAACTACTATAATACTGCCCCTATATACAAGAATATAACTACTATAATACTGCTCCTATATACAAGAATATAACTACTATAATACTGCCCCTATATACAAGAATATAACTACTATAATACTGCCCCTATATACAAGAATATAACTACTATAATACTGCTCCCTCTATACAAGGATATAACTACTATAATACTGCTTCCTATATACAAGAATATAACTACTATAATAGTGCCCCTATATACAAGAATATAATTACTATAATACTGCCCCCTATATACAAGAATATAACTACTATAATACTGCTCCTATATACAAGAATATAACTACTATAATACTGACCCCTATATACAAGAATATAACTACTATAATACTGCTTCCTATATACAAGAATATAACTACTATAATAGTGCCCCTATATACAAGAATATAATTACTATAATACTGCTCCTATATACAAGAATATAACTACTATAATACTGCCCCTATATACAAGAATATAACTACTATAATACTGCTCCTATATACAAGAATATAACTACTATAATACTGCTCCTATATACAAGAATATAACTACTATAATACTGCCCCTATATACAAGAATATAACTACTATAATACTGCTCCCTATATACAAGAATATAACTACTATAATACTGCTCCTATATACAAGAATATAACTACTATAATACTGCTCCTATATACAAGAATATAACTACTATAATACTGCCCCCTATATACAAGAATATAACTACTATAATACTGCTCCTACATACAAGAATATAACTACTATAATACTGCCCCATATATACTAGAATATAACTACTATAATACTGCCCCCTATATACAAGAATATAACTACTATAATACTGCCCCCTATATACAAGAATATAACTACTATAATACTGCCCCCTATATACAAGAATATAACTACTATAATACTGCTCCTATATACAAGAATATAACTACTATAATACTGCTCCTATATACAAGAATATAACTACTATAATACTGCTCCTATATACAAGAATATAACTACTATAATACTGTCCCCTATATACCAGAATATAACTACTATAATACTGCTCCTATATACAAGAATATAACTACTATAATACTGCTCCTATATACAGAGAATATAACTACTATACTACTGCTCCTATATACAAGAATATAACTACTATAATACTGCTCCTATATACAAGAATATAACTACTATAATACTGCTCCTATATACAAGAATATAACTACTATAATACTGCAACCTATATACAAGAATATAACTACTATAATACTGCTCCTATATACAAGAATATAACATACTATAATACTGCTCCTATATACAAGAATATACTACTATAATACTGCAACCTATATACAAGAATATAACTACTATAATACTGCTCCTATACACAAGAATATAACTACTATATATACTGCCTCCTATATACAAGAATATAACTACTATAATACTGCCCCTATATACAAGAATATACTACTATAATACTGTCCCCTATATACAAGAATATAACTACTATAATACTGCCCCCTATATACAAGAATATAACTACTATAATACTGCCCCTATATACAAGATATAACTACTAGAATACTGCCCATATATACAAGAATACTAACTACTATAATACTGCCCCTATATACAAGAATATAACTACTATAATACTGCTGCCTATATACAAGAATATAACTACTATAATACTGCCCCTATATACAAGAATATAACTACATAATACTGCCCCTATATACAAGAATATAACTACTATAATACTGCTCCCTCTATACAAGGATTATAACTACTATAATACTGCTTCCTATAACAAGAATATAACTACATAATAGTGCCCCTATATACAAGAATATAATTACTAAATACTGCCCCCTATATACAAGAATATAACTACTATAATACTGCTCCTATATACAAGAATATAACTACTATAATACTGACCCCTATATACAAGAATATAACTACTATAATACTGCTTCCTATATACAAGAATATAACTACTATAATAGTGCCCCTATATACAAGAAATAATTACTATAATACTGCTCCTATATACAAGAATATAACTACTATAATACTGCCCCTATATACAAGAATATAACTACTATAATACTGCTCCTATATACAAGAATATAACTACTATAATACTGCTCCTATATACAAGAATATAACTACTATAATACTGCCCCTATATACAAGAATATAACTACTATAATACTGCTCCCTATATACAAGATATAACTACTATAATACTGCTCCTATATACAAGAATATTAACTACTATAATACTGCTCCTATATACAAGAATATAACTACTATAATACTGCCCCCTATATACAAGAATATAAACTACTATAATACTGCTCCTACATACAAGAATATAACTACTATAATACTGCCCCATATATACTAGAATATAACTACTATAATACTGCTCCTATATACAAGAATATAACTACTATAATACTGCTCCTATATACAAAGAATATAACTACTATAATACTGCCCCCTATATACAAGAATATAACTACTATAATACTGCCTCCCTATATACAAGAATATAACTACTATAATACTGCCCCTATATACAAGAATATAACTACTATAATACTGCCTCCTATATACAAGAATATAACTACTATAATACTGCCCCTATATACAAGAATATAACTACTATAATACTGCTCCTATATACAAGAATATAACTACTATAATACTGCCCCTATATACAAGAAATATAACTACTATAATACTGCTCCTATATACAAGAATATAACTACTATAATACTGCTCCTATATACAAGAATATAACTACTATAATACTGCTCCTATATACAAGAATATAACTACTATAATACTGCTCCTATATACAAGAAATATAACTACTATAATACTGTTCCTATATACAAGAATATAACTACTATAATACTGCCCCTATATACAAGAATATAACTACTATAATACTGCCCCTATATACAAGAATATAACTACTATAATACTGCCCCCTATATACAAGAATATAACTACTATAATACTGCCCACTATATACAAGAATATAACTACTATTATACTGCTCCTATATACAAGAATATAACTACTATAATACTGCCTCCTATATACAAGAATATTATCGACTATAATACTGCCCTATATACAAGAATATAACTACTATAATACTGCTCCTATATATACAAGAATATAACTAGTATAATACTGCCCCTATATACAAGAATATAATTACTATAATACTGCTCCTATATATACAAGAATATAAATACTATAATATTGCCCCTATATACAAGAATATAACTACTATAATACTGCCACCTATATACAAGAATATAACTACTATAATACTGCCACCTATATACAAGAATATAACTACTATAATACTGCCCCTATATACAAGAATATAACTACTATAATACTGCTCCTATATACAAGAATATAACTACTATAATACATACCCCTATATACTAGACTATAACTACTATAATACTACTCCTATATACAAGAATATAACTACTATAATACTGCCCCTATATACAAGAATATAACTACTATAATACTGCCCTATATACAAGAATATAACTACTATAATACTGCCCCTATATACAAGAATATAACTACTATAATACTGCCCCCTATATACAAGAATATAACTACTATAATACTGCCCCTATATACAAGAATATAACTACTATAATACTGCTCCTATATACAAGAATATAAACTACTATAATACTGCCCCCTATATACAAGAATATAACTACTATAATACTGCCCCTATATACAAGAATATAACTACTATAATACTGCCCCCTATATACAAGAATATAACTACTAAAATACTGCCCCCTATATACAGAATATAACTACTATAATACTACCCCTATATACTAGACTATAACTACTATAATACTACCCCCTATATACAAGAATATAACTACTATAATACTGCTCCTGTATACAAGAATATAAATACTATTATACTGCCCCTATATACAAGAATATAACTACTATAATACTACCCCTATATACTAGACTATAACTACTATAATTCTACCCCTATATACAAGAATATAACTACTATAATACTACCCCTATATACTAGACTATAACTACTATAATACTGCCCCTATATACAAGAATATAACTACTATAATACTGCTCCTATATACAAGAATATAACTACTATAATACTGCCCCCTATATACAAGAATATAACTACTATAATACTGCCCCTATATACAAGAATATAACTACTATAATACTGCCCGCTATATACAAGAATATAACTACTATAATACTGCTTCCTATATACAAGAATATATCTACTATAATACTCCTCCTATATACAAGAATATAACTACTATAATACTGCTCCTATATACAAGAATATATCTACTATAATACTCCTCCTATATACAAGAATATAACTACTATAATACTGCTCCTATATACAAGAATATAACTACTATAATACTACCCCTATATACTAGACTATAACTACTATAATACTGCCCCCTATATACAAGAATATAACTACTATAATACTGCTCCTATATACAAGAATATAACTACTATAATACTGCTCCTATATACAAGAATATAACTACTATAATACTGCAACCTATATACAAGAATATAACTACTATAATACTGCTCCTATATACAAGAATATAACTACTATAATACTGCTCCTATATACAAGAATATAACTACTATAATACTGCAACCTATATACAAGAATATAATACTACATAATACGCTCCTTATACACAAGAATATAACTACTATAATACTGCCTCCTATATACAAGAATATAACTACTATAATGACTGCCCCTATATACAAGAATATAACTACTATAATACTGTCCCCTATATACAAGAATATAACTACTATAATACTGCCCCCTATATACAAGAATATAACTACTATAATACTGCCCCTATATACAAGAATATAACTACTATAATACTGCCCATATATACAAGAATATAACTACTATAATACTGCCCCTATATACAAGAATATAACTACTATAATACTGCTCCTATATACAAGAATATAACTACTATAATACTGCCCCTATATACAAGAATATAACTACTATAATACTGCCCCTATATACAAGAATATAACTACTATAATACTGCTCCCTCTATACAAGGATATAACTACTATAATACTGCTTCCTATATACAAGAATATAACTACTATAATAGTGCCCCTATATACAAGAATATAATTACTATAATACTGCCCCCTATATACAAGAATATAACTACTATAATACTGCTCCTATATACAAGAATATAACTACTATAATACTGACCCCTATATACAAGAATATAACTACTATAATACTGCTTCCTATATACAAGAATATAACTACTATAATAGTGCCCCTATATACAAGAATATAATTACTATAATACTGCTCCTATATACAAGAATATAACTACTATAATACTGCCCCTATATACAAGAATATAACTACTATAATACTGCTCCTATATACAAGAATATAACTACTATAATACTGCCCCTATATACAAGAATATAACTACTATAATACTGCTCCTATATACAAGAATATAACTACTATAATACTGCTCCTATATACAAGAATATAACTACTATAATACTGCTCCTATATACAAGAATATAACTACTATAATACTGCCCCCTATATACAAGAATATAACTACTATAATACTGCTCCTACATACAAGAATATAACTACTATAATACTGCCCCATATATACTAGAATATAACTACTATAATACTGCTCCTATATACAAGAATATAACTACTATAATACTGCTCCTATATACAAGAATATAACTACTATAATACTGCCCCCTATATACAAGAATATAACTACTATAATACTGCCTCCTATATACAAGAATATAACTACTATAATACTGCCCCTATATACAAGAATATAACTACTATAATACTGCCTCCTATATACAAGAATATAACTACTATAATACTGCCCCTATATACAAGAATATAACTACTATAATACTGCTCCTATATACAAGAATATAACTACTATAATACTGCCCCTATATACAAGAATATAACTACTATAATACTGCTCCTATATACAAGAATATAACTACTATAATACTGCTCCTATATACAAGAATATAACTACTATAATACTGCTCCTATATACAAGAATATAACTACTATAATACTGCTCCTATATACAAGAATATAACTACTATAATACTGTTCCTATATACAAGAATATAACTACTATAATACTGCCCCTATATACAAGAATATAACTACTATAATACTGCCCCTATATACAAGAATATAACTACTATAATACTGCCCCCTATATACAAGAATATAACTACTATAATACTGCCCACTATATACAAGAATATAACTACTATTATACTGCTCCTATATACAAGAATATAACTACTATAATACTGCCTCCTATATACAAGAATATAACTACTATAATACTGCCCCACTATATACAAGAATATATCGACTATAATACTGCCCCTATATACAAGAATATAACTACTATAATACTGCTCCTATATATACAAGAATATAACTAGTATAATACTGCCCCTATATACAAGAATATAATTACTATAATACTGCTCCTATATATACAAGAATATAACTACTATAATATTGCCCCTATATACAAGAATATAACTACTATAATACTGCCACCTATATACAAGAATATAACTACTATAATACTGCCACCTATATACAAGAATATAACTACTATAATACTGCCCCTATATACAAGAATATAACTACTATAATACTGCTCCTATATACAAGAATATAACTACTATAATACTACCCCTATATACTAGACTATAACTACTATAATACTACTCCTATATACAAGAATATAACTACTATAATACTGCCCCTATATACAAGAATATAACTACTATAATACTGCCCCTATATACAAGAATATAACTACTATAATACTGCCCCTATATACAAGAATATAACTACTATAATACTGCCCCCTATATACAAGAATATAACTACTATAATACTGCCCCTATATACAAGAATATAACTACTATAATACTGCTCCTATATACAAGAATATAACTACTATAATACTGCCCCCTATATACAAGAATATAACTACTATAATACTGCCCCTATATACAAGAATATAACTACTATAATACTGCCCCCTATATACAAGAATATAACTACTATAATACTGCCCCCTATATACAAGAATATAACTACTATAATACTACCCCTATATACTAGACTATAACTACTATAATACTACCCCCTATATACAAGAATATAACTACTATAATACTGCTCCTGTATACAAGAATATAACTACTATAATACTGCCCCCTATATACAAGAATATAACTACTATAATACTACCCCTATATACTAGACTATAACTACTATAATTCTACCCCTATATACAAGAATATAACTACTATAATACTACCCCTATATACTAGACTATAACTACTATAATACTGCCCCTATATACAAGAATATAACTACTATAATACTGCTCCTATATACAAGAATATAACTACTATAATACTGCCCCCTATATACAAGAATATAACTACTATAATACTGCCCCTATATACAAGAATATAACTACTATAATACTGCCCGCTATATACAAGAATATAACTACTATAATACTGCTCCTATATACAAGAATATATCTACTATAATACTCCTCCTATATACAAGAATATAACTACTATAATACTGCTCCTATATACAAGAATATAACTACTATAATACTACCCCTATATACTAGACTATAACTACTATAATACTGCCCCCTATATACAAGAATATAACTACTATAATACTGCTCCTATATACAAGAATATAACTACTATAATACTGCTCCTATATACAAGAATATAACTACTATAATACTGCCTCCTATATACAAGAATATAACTACTATAATACTGCTCCTATATACAAGAATATAACCACTATAATACTGCCCCTATATACAAGAATATAACTACTATAATACTGCTCCTATATACAAGAATATAACTACTATAATACTACTCCTATATACAAGAATATAACTACTATAATACTGCCCCCTGTATACAAGAATATAACTACTATAATACTGCTCCTATATACAAGAATATAACTACTATAATACTGCAACCTATATACAAGAATATAACTACTATAATACTGCTCCTATATACAAGAATATACCTACTATAATACTGTCTCCTATATACAAGAATATAACTACTATAATACTGCCCCTATATACAAGAATATAACTACTATAATACTACCTCCTATATACAAGAATATAACTACTATAATACTGCTCCTATATACAAGAATATAACTACTATAATACTGCTCCTATATACAAGAATATAACTACTATAATACTGCTCCTATATACAAGAATATAACTACTATAATACTGCCCCCCTATATAGAAGAATATAACTACTATAATACTGCCCCCTATATACAAGAATATAACTACTATAATACTGCTCCTATATACAAGAATATAACTACTATAATACTGCTCCCTATATACAAGAATATAACTACTATAATACTGCTTCTTATATACAAGAATAAAACTACTATAATACTGCCCCTATATACAAGAATATAACTACTATAATACTGCCCCCTATATACAAGAATATAACTACTATAATACTGCTCCTATATACAAGAATATAACTACTATAATACTGCTCCTATATACAAGAATATAACTACTATAATACTGCCCCTATATACAAGAATATAACTACTATAATACTGCCCCCTATATACAAGAATATAACTACTATAATACTGCCCCCTATATACAAGAATATAACTACTATAATACTGCTCCTATATACAAGAATATAACTACTATAATACTGCTCCTATATACAAGAATATAACTACTATAATACTGCCCCTATATACAAGAATATAACTACTATAATACTGCTCCTATATACAAGAATATAACTACTATAATACTACTCCTATATACAAGAATATAACTACTATAATACTGGGATATGATGGTGAACAGGTTGGGGGATTTCTATATGTGTCTGTTGTCCTCCGTGTATAGAGGGTCCTGGGCGGGGGTGATACATTGTAAATTATGTGTAAATCTTGTTGTTAGTGAAGTCAGGAAACAGATTGTGCTGATATGTTGGGGGCAGTTGTGCGGTTTTGCATGGTCCGGGTTATTTCAGGCTCAATATGAAGCTGGTCACCTATAGCTCTGGCGCAGGATATGTGTTATTTACTGCTGTATCACATGGCGGCGGCGGTGTAACTGTGTGAGAAGTTGCGCTGTGCTGATGAGACGTTACTCCGTGCTCCAGGATTGTGAGTGTAGATGGAGAATCCCGTCCGTCTGTAGTAACAGGACTTCGCTCTGTAATAAATGTTCTAGTTCTGTTCACCGTGAGAAGTGACCCGATGTTACGTAATACGGGAAGTAGTCATGGGAATAAATGAAGTTGTACTGCGCATATTGAGATTTCAGGAGAAGTGGTACTGGGTGTAATAAGAATTGGAAAATTAATTAGTGTTCTATATCCAGAGAGTTGTGCTGCGTATAAGACGACGTCCGTGTCATATAACGAGTTGGACTGTGCAGTTTGCTATACTATAAATAATGAGGACTCTGTACGGGGACGACGGTTCAGAATATTATTATCAGTGGTCCGACTCCGATCCTGCCGCGCAAAGTGAAGCCTTTATTTCCGCTGCCCCTCTGTTACACAGGAGCGGTGACCGCCCGTCTCCTCCGGACCCCCACACGCAGTCGGGTTCGCTGTTGTATTGGACGCACGTCCGGTCGCCCCCCTGGGTGATTTTCTCGGTGAGCTGCTCCACTGTAGCGTGTCGTTCCTCGCGCACCTTCCTAGCCGGCGTTCACCTCTCATCACTGGCGCGTGGCGCCCCGCAGTTTACACGTTGGTTATTCCCATCGGCGCCATCTGCCCACTCACGATACACGGTCACCACAGCAGCACGCGGACAGTTCACACACTGCGCCGTGTGAGAAATACCGACACCCCGGGCCCGAAGCGATAATCAGCCCAACTCTGATAAATACCCGTTACCCATGACAACGAGTGATATGTGATCAGACGGCCGATCCCACCCCTGATATACCCACCAAGCCCACCGCACCCCTTATATACCTACCAAGCCCACCGCACCCTTATATACCCCACCAAGCCCACCGCACCCCTTATATACCCACCAAGCCCACCGCACCCCTTATATACCCACCAAGCCCACCGCACCCCTTATATACCCACCAAGCCCACCGCACCCCTTATATACCCACCAAGCCCACCGCACCCCTTATATACCCACCAAGCCCACCGCACCCCTGATATACCCACCAAGCCCACCGCACCCCTGATATACCCACCAAGCCCACCGCACCCCTTATATACCCACCAATCCCACCGCACCCCTTATATACCCACCAAGCCCACCGCACCCCTTATATACCCACCAAGCCCACCGCACCCCTGATATACCCACCAAGCCCACCGCACCCCTGATATACCCACCAAGCCCACCGCACCCCTTATATACCCACCAAGCCCACCGCACCCCTTATATACCCACCAAGCCCACCGCACCCCTTATATACTCACCAAGCCCACCGCACCCCTGATATACCCACCAAGCCCACCGCACCCCTGATATACCCACCAAGCCCACCGCACCCCTTATATACCCACCAAGCCCACCGCACCCCTTATATACCCACCAAGCCCGCCGCACCCCTTATATACCCACCAAGCCCGCCGCACCCCTTATATACCCACCAAGCCCGCCGCACCCCTTATATACCCACCAAGCCCACCGCACCCCTTATATACCCACCAAGCCCGCCGCACCCCTTATATACCCACCAAGCCCGCCGCACCCCTTATATACCCACCAAGCCCACCACACCCCTTATATACCCACCAAGCCCACCGCACCCCTTATATACCCACCAAGCCCGCCGCACCCCTTATATACCCACCAAGCCCACCGCACCCCTTATATACCCACCAAGCCCACCGCACCCCTGATATACCCACCAAGCCCACCGCACCCCTTATATACCCACCAAGCCCACCGCACCCCTTATATACTCACCAAGCCCACCGCACCCCTGATATACCCACCAAGCCCACCGCACCCCTTATATACCCACCAAGCCCACAGCACCCCTTATATACACACCAAGCCACCGCACCCCTGATATACACACCAAGCCCACCACACCCCTGATATACCCACCAAGCCCACCGCACCCCTTATATACTCACCAAGCCCACCGCACCCCTTATATACCCACCAAGGCCACCGCACCCCTGATATACCCACCAAGCCCACCGCACCCCTTATATACTCACCAAGCCCACCGCACCCCTTATATACCTACCAACCCCCGACACATCACTTCCTTCATGGGCTACGCGCTGCCGACATGGAAAGTAGGAGGTGGTCATAATAACGTGACTACACTGTGTATATATACACTGCACAGTACCACTTCTCCTGTCCTGTATACTGGGTGTAATTCTCAGTATCTGTATTATTCTGTATATATACACTGTACAGTACTACTTCTCCTGTCCTGTATACTGGGTGTAATTCTCAGTATCTGTATTATTCTGTATATATACACTGTACAGTACTACTTCTCCTGTCCTGTATACTGGGTGTAATTCTCAGTATCTGTATTATTCTGTATATATACACTGTACAGTACTACTTCTCCTGTCCTGTATACTGGGTGTAATTCTCAGTATCTGTATTATTCTGTATATATACACTGCACAGTACCACTTCTCCTGTCCTGTATACTGGGTGTAATTCTCAGTATCTGTATTATTCTGTATATATAGACACTGCACAGTACCACGTCTCCTGTCCTGTATACTGGGTGTAATTCTCAGTATCTGTATTATTCTGTATATATAGACACTGCACAGTACCACTTCTCCTGTCCTGTATACTGGGTGTAATTCTCAGTATCTGTATTATTCTGTATATATACACTGCACAGTACCACTTCTCCTGTCCTGTATACTGGGTGTAATTCTCAGTATCTGTATTATTCTGTATATATAGATACTGCACAGTACCACTTCTCCTGTCCTGTATACTGGGTGTAATTCTCAGTATCTGTATTATTCTGTATATATAGATACTGCACAGTACCACTTCTCCTGTCCTGTATACTGGGTGTAATTCTCAGTATCTGTATTATTCTGTATATATACACTGCACAGTACTACTTCTCCTGTCCTGTATACTGGGTGTAATTCTCAGTATCTGTATTATTCTGTATATATAACACTGCATAGTACCACTTCTCCTGTCCTGTACACTGGGTGTAATTCTCAGTATCTGTATTATTCTGTATATATATACACTGCTCAGTGCCACTTCTCCTGTCCTGTACACTGGGTGTAATTCTCAGTATCTGTATTATTCTGTATATATAGACACTGCACAGTACCACTTCTCCTGTCCTGTATACTGGGTGTAATTCTCAGTATCTGTATTATTCTGTATATATGGACACTGCACAGTACCACTTCTCCTGTCCTGTATACTGGGTGTAATTCTCAGTATCTGTATTATTCTGTATATATAGACACTGCACAGTACTACTTCTCCTGTCCTGTATACTGGGTGTAATTCTCAGTATCTGTATTATTCTGTATATATAGACACTGCACAGTACCACGTCTCCTGTTCTGTATACTGGGTGTAATTCTCAGTATCTGTATTATTCTGTATATATGGACACTGCACAGTACCGCTTCTCCTGCCCTGTATACTGGGTGTAATTCTCAGTATCTGTATTATTCTATATATATATATACACTGCACAGTACCACTTCTCCTGTCCTGTATACTGGGTGTAATTCTCAGTATCTGTATTATTCTGTATATATGGACACTGCACATTACCACTTCTCCTGTCCTGTATACTGGGTGTAATTCTCAGTATCTGTATTACTCTATATATATATATATATGGACACTGCACAGTACCACCTCTCCTGTCCTGTATACTGGGGGTAATTCTCAGTATCTGTATTATTCTGTATATATGGACACTGCACAGTACCACTTCTCCTGCCCTGTATACTGGGTGTAATTCTCAGAATCTGTATTATTCTGTATATATATACACTGCACAGTACCACTTCTCCTGTCCTGTATACTGGGTGTAATTCTCAGTATCTGTATTATTCTGTATATATATACACTGCTCAGTGCCACTTCTCCTGTCCTGTACACTGGGTGTAATTCTCAGTATCTGTATTATTCTGTATATATAGACACTGCACAGTACCACTTCTCCTGTCCTGTATACTGGGTGTAATTCTCAGTATCTGTATTATTCTGTATATATAGACACTGCACAGTACTACTTCTCCTGTCCTGTATACTGGGTGTAATTCTCAGTATCTGTATTATTCTGTATATATAGACACTGCACAGTACCACGTCTCCTGTTCTGTATACTGGGTGTAATTCTCAGTATCTGTATTATTCTGTATATATGGACACTGCACAGTACCGCTTCTCCTGCCCTGTATACTGGGTGTAATTCTCAGTATCTGTATTATTCTATATATATATATACACTGCACAGTACCACTTCTCCTGTCCTGTATACTGGGTGTAATTCTCAGTATCTGTATTACTCTATATATATATATATGGACACTGCACAGTACCACCTCTCCTGTCCTGTATACTGGGGGTAATTCTCAGTATCTGTATTATTCTGTATATATGGACACTGCACAGTACCACTTCTCCTGCCCTGTATACTGGGTGTAATTCTCAGAATCTGTATTATTCTGTATATATATACACTGCACAGTACCACTTCTCCTGTCCTGTATACTGGGTGTAATTCTCAGTATCTGTATTATTCTGTATATATAGACACTGCACAGTACCACTTCTCCTGTCCTGTATACTGGGTGTAATTCTCAGTATCTGTATTATTCTGTATATATATATACACTGCACAGTACCACTTCTCCTGTCCTGTATACTGGGTGTAATTCTCAGTATCTGTAGTATTCTGTATATATAGACACTGCACAGTACCACGTCTCCTGTTCTGTATACTGGGTGTAATTCTCAGTATCTGTATTATTCTGTATATATATACACTGCACAGTACCACGTCTCCTGTTCTGTATACTGGGTGTAATTCTCAGTATCTGTATTATTCTGTATATATATACACTGCACAGTACCACGTCTCCTGTTCTGTATACTGGGTGTAATTCTCAGTATCTGTATTATTCTGTATATATATATACACTGCACAGTACCACGTCTCCTGTTCTGTATACTGGGTGTAATTCTCAGTATCTGTATTATTCTGTATATATATACACTGCACAGTACCACTTCTCCTGCCCTGTATACTGGGTGTAATTCTCAGTATCTGTATTATTCTGTATATATACACTGCACAGTACCACTTCTCCTGTCCTGTATACTGGGTGTAATTCTCAGTATCTGTATTATTCTGTATATATGGACACTGCACATTACCACTTCTCCTGTCCTGTATACTGGGTGTAATTCTCAGTATCTGTATTATTCTATATATATATATGGACACTGCACAGTACCACCTCTCCTGTCCTGTATACTGGGGGTAATTCTCAGTATCTGTATTATTCTGTATATATGGACACTGCACAGTACCACTTCTCCTGCCCTGTATACTGGGTGTAATTCTCAGAATCTGTATTATTCTGTATATATATACACTGCACAGTACCACTTCTCCTGTCCTGTATACTGGGTGTAATTCTCAGTATCTGTATTATTCTGTATATATAGACACTGCACAGTACCACTTCTCCTGTCCTGTATACTGGGTGTAATTCTCAGTATCTGTATTATTCTGTATATATATATACACTGCACAGTACCACTTCTCCTGTCCTGTATACTGGGTGTAATTCTCAGTATCTGTAGTATTCTGTATATATAGACACTGCACAGTACCACGTCTCCTGTTCTGTATACTGGGTGTAATTCTCAGTATCTGTATTATTCTGTATATATATATATATACACACACACTGCACAGTACCACTTCTCCTGTCCTGTATACTGGGTGTAATTCTCAGTATCTGTATTATTCTGTATATATATACACTGCACAGTACCACTTCTCCTGTCCTGTATACTGGGTGTAATTCTCAGTATCTGTATTATTCTGTATATATGGACACTGCACAGTACCACTCCTCCTGTCCTGTATACTGGGTGTAATTCTCAGTATCTGTATTATTCTGTATATATATACACTGCACAGTACCACTTCTCCTGTCCTGTATACTGGGTGTAATTCTCAGTATCTGTATTATTCTGTATATATACACTGCACAGTACCACTTCTCCTGTCCTATATACTGGGTGTAATTCTCAGTATCTGTATTATTCTGTATATATATACACTGCACAGTACCACTTCTCCTGTCCTGTATACTGGGTGTAATTCTCAGTATCTGTATTATTCTGTATATATATACACTGCACAGTACCACTTCTCCTGTCCTATATACTGGGTGTAATTCTCAGTATCTGTATTATTCTGTATATATATACACTGCACAGTACCACTTCTCCTGTCCTGTATACTGGGTGTAATTCTCAGTATCTGTATTATTCTGTATATATACACTGCACAGTACTACTTCTCCTGTCCTGTATACTGGGTGTAATTCTCAGTATCTGTATTATTCTGTATATATGGACACTGCACAGTACCACTTCTCCTGTCCTGTATACTGGGTGTAATTCTCAGTATCTGTATTATTCTGTATATATATACACTGCACAGTACCACTTCTCCTGTCCTGTATACTGGGTGTAATTCTCAGTATCTGTATTATTCTGTATATATACACTGCACAGTACTACTTCTCCTGTCCTGTATACTGGGTGTAATTCTCAGTATTTGTATTATTCTGTATATATAACACTGCATAGTACCACTTCTCATCTTTTTAATAAATGTTAACAAACATACACATGCCATAAATCCGCACATACAATACACGGGTCAAAAACCAACACAAAATGAACAAGTTATAAACACATTATGAATCTCGGCCGCCTCCTCTCTGGTCCAGATCACATTCCTACCAGCACTCAGTCTTCTGTATTATAACTCACATCATCCACACATCACTCTCATCCTCCACACGTCACTCACATCAGTATAAATACAAATACACAAAACTCATAGTCACAACATCAATCCAGACGCCTCAAAAGAACAAAATCAGTAACAGTCTAAAAAATAAAATAAATAAAATTGTTATACCACAATAAAACCAAAAACTGACCCTAACCGGTCCATGTGCCCATCAAAATATATTAACCAAGGAAAAATGAGAAATTCCTACATGAGAAAACACAACATGAGCCTAATCAGCAAATAACCCCCCCCCCCTTTTTTTTTTTTTTCTAAAAAAAATTTTTTTTTTTTTTTTTTTTTTGTAATTTTTTATTTTTTTTTTACATTTTTACATTTTTTTTTTTTTTTTTTTTTCCCTCCACCCTTTTTCTTAACCACAAATCCGCAATATGAATACCAATTAGTAACCAATATATACAATATATACAAAACAATACTGAACATACATATATATATATAATATCTACATTATACCCAATTCAAGACCAATGTCCAGTCCAAAGTCCGTACCTTTAAGCTCCGACCGACACCATCGTCCATCCTTCAATGTCTCTTTGATCGGGTGTGGCTTTTTCTTATTATTTGTACCACCCCTCCCCCCCTTTCCCCCCTCCCCACCTAACACCTAACCCCCTCACATCTATACAAAAATACTACACTCTACAAGATATAGTAAGTAATAACTCAGCCTGTACAATGGCATACATTACCTGACATATAACACATCCTTAACAAATCCTACCCACAAGGCCCTGGTTCGGTACCTGCAAGCCCTATATCCATCATCAACTATACAGAAAACAAAAAGCTACAGTGACAGCATTAGCCCCCTCACCAGGAATAGAAACGACTAGACTAGGGCACGCTGAAGGAGAAACCCCTCCAAAGCATGGAGGCCCTACTCGTGCCCAGTCTCTCAAACTCCAAAGAACGAACCTTCCCCAGGTCACCGAGAATGTTCCTCACCACCTCTTCCTCCGGGAGGGTTTTTTGTCTGGTTGATACAAAACACCGTGCGTTCCACGTGCCGTACCTGACCGCTAAGCTGACTAAGAATAAAGTGCCCCGATCTCGACCACCCAGGTGTCTGAATGTTCCATAGGCCCATTCCGCATAGGAGAGACCGGTCAGACTAGGCCAACCAATGGAGGCACCCACCCTGCTGTAGACCCCTGTATTGAGGGGACAATGAAGCAGGAAGTGCTCCATGCTTTCCAGCACGCCGCCACACTCCTCCCGGGGACAACCCCTTTCCTCAGGGTTCCTGTGTTTCAAGTTGTCCCTCACATACAGTTTCCCATGGAAGCAACGCCAAGCCAAGTCCCAAAACTTTAAAGGGATCCTACTAGAATTTAAAACCCTCAAACCAACCTCCAGATCCCGACTTGGGCAGTCCCTGAGCGCCAGGGGCTTCTGGAAATGGGTCAACAGAACTCTGTTGTCAAGGAGCCTCCTTGACAGAGTCCTGATCTCCCACATCCCCAGACCCCACCGGCGAATTGTTTTCAGAACCACGGTAGCGTAAGCCGGAAGATGCCCATGCGGCGTGCGAAGGTCCTTCACTTGCCCTCCTGTCTCCCATTCCTGGAAGAAAGGCCGAAACCACCCCCTGCAGGAGACTACCCACGGAGGAGCCCTCTCTTGCCAGAGGTTTGACATGTTGATCTTTACAAAGGTATTAACCAGGAATACCACAGGGTTGACCATACACAACCCCCCTAGTCTCCTCGTACGGTATGTCACCTCCCTCTTGACTAGGTTCAGCTTATTCCCCCATAACATCTGGAAGAACAAGCTGTAGACCCGAGTCCAGAGAGGTTCTGGCAAGATGCAGACACTGCCCAAATAGATTAACAAAGGGAGCAGGTAAGTTTTGATCAAGTTGACCCTTTCCCTGAGGGTCAAAGACCAACCCTTCCACTGGTCGACCTTCTGAGCGGCGATCTTTAGCCTGCTGTCCCAATTTTGTTTGGGGTAATCCCCCTGGCCAAATTCGATGCCGAGAATTTTTACAAACTCCTGAGGCCCTGGAAGAGTGTCCGAGAGATCAAAGGTAGGATCTCCCCCTCCCAGCCAGAGACTCTTACACTTATCCTGGTTGATCATGGACCCGGATGCCTCCGAGTAGCGGTCAACTTCAGACATCACCCACTCTGCCTCCCCTCTCGAGGACACAAAGACGGTGACGTCATCCGCATACGCCACCACTCTCAGAGTGGCTTCCGAGGCTGCCAAGTCCATGCTGACTCCCACCAACGGTCCACGATCTACCCTCCTAAGGAAGGGGTCAATCGCGAACACGTATAAAAGCGGGCTCAGCGGGCAACCCTGGCGAACCCCAGACCCAACCTCAAAAGAGCGGCCAATCCAACCGTTCACAAGCGGAAAACTCTCTGCCCCTGCATACAAGATCTTAAGCCAATCAACAAACCCCCCCGGCAGACCATACCTCAGAAGGACCGACCAGAGATACTCGTGATCAACCCGATCAAACGCTTTTGCCTGATCCAAGGACAGCAAGTACCCCTTCCAACGGCCCGCCCTACTCTGCTCCACTGCCTCTCGGACACCGAGTACAGCGCTAAACGCGCTGCGGCCTGGAACAGAGCAATGCTGAGCCCCCGAAAGGAGCCGGGGTGCAAATTTCACCAGCCGATTAAACAGCACCTTTGCCAGAACCTTTCTGTCCACATTGAGTAGCGCTATGGGACGCCAATTCTCAATGTGCGATGGGTCTTTACCCTTTGACAGGATGATCAGGGCCGACCTCCTCATTGACTTCGGCAAAGTGCCCGAGGAAAGACACTCATTCAACACCTCAGTCAACAGGGGAACTAAAATGTCCTTAAAGGTCTTGTAAAATTCAGACGTTAAGCCATCTGGACCCGGCGACTTCTTGAGGGCAAGCCCTTCAATCGCCAGTCTCACTTCCTCTTCCCTGATCGCCTCTGCCAAGACACCAAGAGAGGGGTCTACTCCTGGTTCGGGGACAGTTTCAGCCAGGAAAGCCGACATCGCATCCCGATCAAGATCCATCTTTCCCAAGAGGTGCGAGTAAAAGGATCTGACGACCTCCAAGATCCCTGATCTGGACCTTTTCAGGGATCCTGTACTGTCCATCAGTCCTGAAACCACTTTACTATTTACTGACATCTTGCAGTTCTTGTAGGGGTCGGGCGAGCGGTACTTCCCAAAATCCCTCTCAAAAACTAAAGATGCGTGTCTATCATACTGGCAACTCTTAAGCAAAGATTTCACTCTGGAAATGTCCCTCGCGGTCACCTCCAGTCGAGACAAGATGCTCGAGTTTCCTCCTCAGGCCCTGATACAGGCGATACCTGTCCAGGCTCCTGAGGCTCGAGAGCTGGCGGAAGAAACTCGCCACCCTTTTTTTGAACATCTCCCACCACTCCGACTTACTGCTACAAAGATCCAGTAACGGTACCTGGCTCTGAAAGAAATCCTCAAAGGACCGTCTTATCTCCGCTTCTTCCAAGAGAGACGAATTGAGCCTCCAAAAGCCTCTTCCCATCCGGGGGGTCTCTGCAACATTCAGAGAAAATAAAATTAAACAGTGGTCGGAGAACTCCACCTCAACGACGGACACTGCCGAAGAGATGGCATCCTCCTTTAAATAAAACCTATCTATTCTAGACCTACAACTACCTCGATAAAAGGTGAATCCCGCGTGGCCTGGGGTGTGCCGGATGTGGACATCCACCAGGCGAGCCTCACTAGCTATCCTATTTAGGGCCACACAGTCATAAGTCAGCCTGTCTCTGGAACCTCCCCTATCTTGGGACCTCGTGGCAGCATTGAAGTCCCCTCCAAAGACCACCTGCCGACTCGTAAAAAGATAGGGCTTGATCCTCATAAAGAGACTTTTCCGGTCCCAGCTGGTTTGGGGACCATAGATGTTAATGAGCCTGAGCTCCTGTCCCTTCATGAGGACATCCAAGATCAGGCACCTCCCCATTTCTAATTCAATAACCCGTCTGCATTCTACCGATGCGGTGAAAAGAACCGCCACCCCGCTACCCGGCTCGGCCGCAAGAGACCAATAAGATGGTCCACGCCTCCACTCCTTTTTCGCTTTATGTATGGCTGCCAAGTCTGTCAGCCTGGTCTCTTGCAAAAATAAAATGTCGGCCTCAATTTGGCCGAGAAAATCAAAGGCCGCAAATCTAGCCTTGTCAGATTTAATGCTGGCGACATTAATAGATGCCAGCGTCAACGGGGTGGGTGCCGCCATCCTGGGTGATTGAATTAGATGACCTTTTTCCCCTTCCCCTTGCCCTTCCCCTGGTTTTTATCGCTGTCTGATGAAGAGCCGAGGGCCCTTTTGAGGGATGCTGATGTGTCCATATCCTTCCCTTCCTCCACCTCCTCACCAGCACCACTATCAACCTCACCTCCAGGCTCCGAGACAGCGCTTCTCCCTGAGGGTTCCGCATGCCCTGAGGCAAGAAGCTGGACGCCCCCCACAGACCCCCTCGTCACCTTCGCCACATCCTCGCCCCCACACTCCTCATCTGAAGAGGAGATGTCCTTGAGGGTTTGAAAGCGGTTTGAGAGAACAACAAGAGGTGAGTCGGTTGGGCTTTCCTTAGGCACCTGGACCAGGGGAGGAGAAGATTTCTTATCTCCCTTTTTTTTCTTTCTAGCACCCTGCTTGCGCTTTTCATCTAGCCACCGTCTACTGTCCTCATCCATACTTTCATATAGCGAGGAACATGAAGAAGCGGCTTCCTCCTCCCTCTCCAACCTCCTGACCTCTTCATTCAAGTCCTGTTCCCCCAGGGCCTCAGTAGCAATGACACTCGCCTCCGGAGCAGGGCCAAGGGTTACCCCAGTTGCCTGGGGCTCCCCGAGCTCCCTACTCCTTCGACGGTTCTCCAATCGCCTTAACTTGGAGGGTGACTTGCCTTTCTTCCCTGGCCCCTCAGCCCCTTCACCTCCACCAGTGCCAACCACGGCAGGAGCAACCTCTCGGCTTTCTCCCGCTGGGCCCGCCATGGCGTTGGCAAAGGAACGAGGGCAGCGACTGAATGGGTGACCTAGATCCCCACACAGGTGACACCGAATATCCCCACAGGATGTGGCAAGATGACCTATCCCCCCGCACAACGCACACTTCTGCACTCTGCAGTGGGCACTGAAGTGCGTGGGGTCACCACACCTGTGGCAGAGCTTCGGCTGCCCCTGGTAAAAGGCCAGGATTCGGTCCCTTCCTAAAAAGGCTGAGGAAGGGATGTGGGTGACAGTACTTCCTGAACGCTTTAATTTAACCATAAAGGTCCAGGCCCCTGACCAGATGCCAAATTCATCCCTGTTTTTTTTGGGGACCTCCGTTACCTCCCCGTACCTGCTGAGCCAGGTCATAATGTCCATACAAGAAAGACACTCATTGCAAGTTAGGACGGTCACCTTCTTGATTTCGCTCTGACGAGACAACGCTTGTACAGCGAAGTCTCGCCAGTCGGGCTCATTCTTCACCAGCTCATAATTTGACCAAAAGAGCTCCAGGCCCTCCGGCCGAACAAAGCTGATGTCAAATACTGGGGTGCCATAGGGATGTATCAGGGCAAAGATGTCGATCGCCCTGAAATTCATCTTCAAGAGAAGCTCAACTATTTTTGCCCTAGGTGGGCACGTATCATTGCCTCTCCAGCGAAGACGAACAACATTCCTACGAGCCCCCCCAGGCCCGGCTGTCGGAAGGGTCCACACAGTTTCCCCTTCCCTTTCTTCTCGGAAAGCAGTCAGGCCATGCCTGTCTATCCAGAAGGACAGATCAACCGCTCGGCCCTCTACCATTATTGTTCTCTCACCCTTTTTAAGGGCCTCCAGGAGGCGCCGCTGTAAAATACCGTCCCCAGAGCCTGAAGATGAGGAGGAGGCCCCAGCAGTGACACTGGCATAACTGCGAGTAGTCACCCCTGGGGGGGCAGATGGACCGGCCTCACTAGACCTCATACCCCTGGCAGTAACATTCCCACCACTCACCCCGGCCCCAGACACAAGAGAGGGACCATTATCAATATCACTCGTACCTGCACCATTCATACCCTCACCATTATCAATATCACTTGTACCTGCACCATTCATACCCTCACCATTATCAATATCACTCGTACCTGCACCATTCATACCCTCACCATTATCAATATCACTTGTACCTGCACCATTCATACCCTCACCATTATTAACAGCACTTGTACCGGCACCATTCATACCCTCACCCTCTGGACCAGCAGTAAAAAGTGTTTCTGGGCCGGATGTTATCGCCTCGGTGTCATCAGGTTTCCCCTCTATCTCATTAGCGTGACATTTCTTTACTTGAGACAATCCTTCCTTCTTAGAGCCAGCAATGCCCAGACTCGCCCTCACCCCTGGCAAAGCTGGCTCCCGGGCTGGGGATTCATGTGACGCAGCCACCAAAGGAATACTAGTGACTGCGCCACCGGACCCAATGACCGCAAGCTTGGGGGGACATTCAACCGTGCCGTCAGTCCCAGCAGCCCCCTCACGCTGCCGCCGCTCAGTAGCACCAACGGGTTCCAGGGACACTGGAATATTCGCTGCCAGCTCTGGTGTCGAGCCGCCCCCCATTACTGAGGAGGAAACCTGAGAACCAGAGCTTTGTTCTGCACCCAACGCTGGGCCACCAACATTATCTGGCGCTATTGACGCCTTAAAAACGCCACCAAAAACGCCACCGCTACTACGACAAGCAGGGACATCAGCCTCCATTATCACGCCATCATTAATCTCCCCGCTTTCCTGCACCGGACCCACTTCAAGGCCCGTGCTAGGCTGGATCACGGGGCTTGTGCAACGAGCTGCCCCTTCGGCCAGCTTGGGTAACACTGGGTGGGGAACAAACTTAAAACTGACCTGTTCCTCCACGATTTTTCCAGCCTTTCTGGATTTTAGTCGCCGCCGGGCTTTGCGCTTTGCTGCGCGCTTGGCATTAACTTTCTCCTCTGGACCCAAGTCCGCGCCAAAAGAAAAATGCTGCAGGCTCACCGGAGATTGGAGCTGCCGTATTTCCGCCATCAGCCTCCCACCTGAATTGCTGCTGCTGATGTCCTGGTCACAGGTGTCCCCCTCACCAGCTGAGCTGGAGTCCATGGGTAAAGCCACTTGCTGTGCAGGCAGCTCGCTGCACGTACTCCGCTGACCAGACGCACCCGGACACATTTCCTCCTCCTCACCCTCATCATCCGTCTGCTTTCCAGGGTCACAGACACCCTTCATTGCCCGGAACCGATCATCATTAAGGAGTTTCTCCTTGAAAGGTCCACTATTCTCCAAAATAAACGTGCGGTTTTCTTTCAGGGCATCCACCTCAGATTTGAGATCCCTGATAGTCGCCATTACTGCCAACCTCTTTGCTCCAGAAGTGGCGTGCGACCGAACCCGGGCTGCTTTCAGCTCCTCCTGGAGCTTCCGAATGGCCTTCCCGGCGTCCTCATACCCACGGAGGCACTCCGCAACACGGGAGCTAAAGGTGGTTGTTGACTCCGTGGCACGTAGTTCACCCCAATCTGCCTCCACACCATCATGCATGCTCTGCTGCACATCTCCAGGAGCGATCCTGCTGGCTGCAACACCAGGAACCTTGCGGCTTTCCTGGCTTTCTGTCCTGGTTTCAGGCGGGGGCAGGATCGGGGCCACATCGCTGTGACCCCGACTAGATCTTCTCACCCCCACAACTTCGGCCGGTTGCTGAACGCTCCCGCTACCCGCCGGCCTAGACCGGGTAACAGGAGGCTGAGAAGCACTTGGCTGGGAAGAACTTCCTCTCATCCCAAGCAGCAAACTCTCTCCCTGGAGAGGAAAGAGCCGACACCCGGAAAGAGCTTCCTCCAACACACAGACAGCACACACCCGCTCCTCCTGTCCTGTATACTGGGTGTAATTCTCAGTATCTGTATTATTCTGTATATATATATACACTGCACAGTACCACTTCTCCTGTCCTGTATACTGGGTGTAATTCTCAGTATCTGTATTATTCTGTATATATGGACACTGCACAGTACCACTTCTCCTGTCCTGTATACTGGGTGTAATTCTCAGTATCTGTATTATTCTGTATATATGGACACTGCACAGTACCACTTCTCCTGTCCTGTATACTGGGTGTAATTCTCAGTATCTGTATTATTCTGTATATATAGACACTGCACAGTACTACTTCTCCTGTCCTGTATACTGGGTGTAATTCTCAGTATCTGTATTATTCTGTATATATGGACACTGCACAGTACCGCTTCTCCTACCCTGTATACTGGGTGTAATTCTCAGTATCTGTATTATTCTGTATATATGGACACTGCACAGTACCACTTCTCCTGTCCTGTATACTGGATGTAATTCTCAGTATCTGTATTATTCTGTATATATGGACACTGCACAGTACCACTTCTCCTGCCCTGTATACTGGGTGTAATTCTCAGTATCTGTATTATTCTATATATATATATGGACACTGCACAGTACCACCTCTCCTGTCCTGTATACTGGGGGTAATTCTCAGTATCTGTATTATTCTGTATATATGGACACTGCACAGTACCGCTTCTCCTACCCTGTATACTGGGTGTAATTCTCAGTATCTGTATTATTCTGTATATATGGACACTGCACAGTACCACTTCTCCTGTCCTGTATACTGGATGTAATTCTCAGTATCTGTATTATTCTGTATATATGGACACTGCACAGTACCACTTCTCCTGTCCTGTATACTGGGTGTAATTCTCAGTATCTGTATTATTCTATATATATATATATATATGGACACTGCACAGTACCACCTCTCCTGTCCTGTATACTGGGGGTAATTCTCAGTATCTGTATTATTCTGTATATATGGACACTGCACAGTACCACTTCTCCTGTCCTGTATACTGGGTGTAATTCTCAGAATCTGTATTATTCTGTATATATATACACTGCACAGTACCACTTCTCCTGTCCTGTATACTGGGTGTAATTCTCAGTATCTGTATTATTCTGTATATATAGACACTGCACAGTACCACTTCTCCTGTCCTGTATACTGGGTGTAATTCTCAGTATCTGTATTATTCTGTATATATAGACACTGCACAGTACCACTTCTCCTGTCCTGTATACTGGGTGTAATTCTCAGTATCTGTATTATTCTGTGTATATATATATATATATATACACTGCACAGTACCACGTCTCCTGTTCTGTATACTGGGTGTAATTCTCAGTATCTGTATTATTCTGTATATATATACACTGCACAGTACCACGTCTCCTGTTCTGTATACTGGGTGTAATTCTCAGTATCTGTATTATTCTGTGTGTATATATATACACTGCACAGTACCACTTCTCCTGTCCTGTATACTGGGTGTAATTCTCAGTATCTGTATTATTCTATATATATATATATATATACACTGCACAGTACCACTTCTCCTGTCCTGTATACTGGGTGTAATTCTCAGTATCTGTATTATTCTGTATATATACACTGCACAGTACCACTTCTCCTGCCCTGTATACTGGGTGTAATTCTCAGTATCTGTATTATTCTGTATATATATACACTGCACAGTACCACGTCTCCTGTTCTGTATACTGGGTGTAATTCTCAGTATCTGTATTCTGTATATATACACTGCACAGTACCACTTCTCCTGTCCTGTATACTGGGTGTAATTCTCAGTATCTGTATTATTCTGTATATATATACACTGCACAGTACCGCTTCTCATGCCCTGTATACTGGGTGTAATTCTCAGTATCTGTATTATTCTGTATATATACACTGCACAGTACCACGTCTCCTGTTCTGTATACTGGGTGTAATTCTCAGTATCTGTATTATTCTGTATATATAGACACTGCACAGTACCGCTTCTCCTGCCCTGTATACTGGGTGTAATTCTCAGTATCTGTATTATTCTGTATATATGAACGCTGCACAGTACCGCTTCTCATGCCCTGTATACTGGGTGTAATTCTCAGTATCTGTATTATTCTGTATATATACACACTGCACAGTACCGCTTCTCCTGCCCTGTATACTGGGTGTAATTCTCAGTATCTGTATTATTCTGTATATATGAACGCTGCACAGTACCACTTCTCCTGTCCTGTATACTGGGTGTAATTCTCAGTATCTGTATTATTCTGTATATATGGACACTGCACAGTACCACTTCTCCTGTCCTGTATACTGGGTGTAATTCTCAGTATCTGTATTATTCTGTACATATGGACACTGCACAGTACCACTTCTCCTGTCCTGTATACTGGGTGTAATTCTCAGTATCTGTATTATTCTGTATATATAGATACTGCACAGTACCGCTTCTCCTGCCCTGTATACTGGGTGTAATTCTCAGTATCTGTATTATTCTGTATATATATATATAGACACACTGCACAGTACCGCTTCTCCTGCCCTGTATACTGGGTGTAATTCTCAGTGTCTGCTCTTGTTCTGTATATATTCTTTTCATGCTTCCTCTTTATGTATTGGCTTTTGTAGCAGCCTCCTGGCATTGTCTAGGTATAAGTTTATTTTGTATCCTGGTGTTGGATGTGTAGGGTCGGGTGGTCACTGGGAGGGCCGGTTAGGGGGCCTGATGATGTATATTATGTAGATCAGCGGTCTCCACCCTGTGGTTTTCCAGCTATTTCAAAATTACATCTCACAGCATAACAACCGCAGAGTGTCAGAGCATGTTGGGAGTTGTAGTTTCACAATATCTAGAGAGCTACAGGTTGGAGGCCCCTGCTATAGAACTCTCCGTAAACGATGGTACCCTAGAATTTCCTAAAGTTATGACCATAGATGAAATGTTCTTAAATGGTGACCCCCTAAAATAAATGTTCCTGTGTGGTGACCCCAAAACAATTGTTCATTTCATACTGATCCGAGTTTTTAAAATGTTCTTTAGTTGTTACCCCTAAATTAATTGTTCCTGAGCGGTTACCCTTATGTTAAATGTTCCTGTCTGGTGACCTCTAGATGTAATGTTCTTGTCTGGTGACCTCTAGATGTAATGTTCTTGTCCGGTGACCTCTAGATGTAATGTTCTTGTCTGGTGACCTCTAGATGTAATGTTCTTGTCCGGTGACCTCTAGATGTAATGTTCTTGTCTGGTGACCTCTAGATGTGGTGTTCTTGTCTGGTGACCTCTAGATGTAATGTTCTTGTCTGGTGACCCCTAGATGTAATGTTCCTGTCTGGTGACCTCTAGATGTAATGTTCTTGTCTGGTGACCCCTAGATGTAATGTTCTTGTCCGGTGACCTCTAGATGTAATGTTCTTGTCTGGTGACCTCTAGATGTGGTGTTCTTGTCTGGTGACCTCTAGATGTAATGTTCTTGTCTGGTGACCCCTAGATGTAATGTTCCTGTCTGGTGACCTCTAGACGTAATGTTCTTGTCTGGTGACCTCTAGATGTGGTGTTCTTGTCTGGTGACCTCTAGATGTAATGTTCTTGTCTGGTGACCCCTAGATGTAATGTTCCTGTCTGGTGACCTCTAGACGTAATGTTCTTGTCTGGTGACCTCTAGATGTGGTGTTCTTGTCTGGTGACCTCTAGATGTAATGTTCTTGTCTGGTGACCCCTAGATGTAATGTTCCTGTCTGGTGACCTCTAGATGTAATGTTCTTGTCTGGTGACCCCTAGATGTAATGTTCTTGTCTGGTGACCTCTCGATGTAATGTTCTTGTCTGGTGACCTCTAGATGTAATGTTCTTGTCTGGTGACCCCTAGATGTAATGTTCTTGTCCGGTGACCTCTAGATGTAATGTTCTTGTCCGGTGACCTCTAGATGTAATGTTCTTGTCTGGTGACCCCTAGATGTAATGTTCTTGTCTGGTGACCTCTCGATGTAATGTTCTTGTCTGGTGACCTCTAGATGTAATGTTCTTGTCTGGTGACCCCTAGATGTAATGTTCTTGTCCGGTGACCTCTAGATGTAATGTTCTTGTCCGGTGACCTCTAGATGTAATGTTCTTGTCTGGTGACCTCTAGATGTAATGTTCTTGTCCGGTGACCTCTAGATGTAATGTTCTTGTCTGGTGACCTCTAGATGTAATGTTCTTGTCTGGTGACCCCTAGATGTAATGTTCTTGTCTGGTGACCTCTAGATGTAATGTTCTTGTCTGGTGACCTCTAGATGTAATGTTCTTGTCTGGTGACCTCTAGATGTAATGTTCTTGTCCGGTGACCTCTAGATGTAATGTTCTTGTCTGGTGACCCCTAGATGTAATGTTCTTGTCCGGTGACCCCTAGATGTAATGTTCTTGTCCGGTGACCTCTAGATGTAATGTTCTTGTCCGGTGACCTCTAGATGTAATGTTCTTGTCCGGTGACCTCTAGATGTAATGTTCTTGTCCGGTGACCTCTAGATGTAATGTTCTTGTCTGGTGACCTCTAGATGTAATGTTCTTGTCTGGTGACCTCTAGATGTAATGTTCTTGTCCGGTGACCTCTAGATGTAATGCTCTTGTCTGGTGACCCCTAGATGTAATGTTCTTGTCTGGTAACCTCTAGGTGTAATGTTCTTGTCCGGTGACCTCTAGATGTAATGTTCTTGTCCGGTGACCTCTAGATGTAATGTTTTTGTCCGGTGACCTCTAGATGTAATGTTCTTGTCCGGTGACCTCTAGATGTAATGTTCTTGTCCGGTGACCTCTAGATGTAATGTTCTTGTCCGGTGACCTCTAGATGTAATGTTCTTGTCCGGTGACCTCTAGATGTAATGTTCTTGTCCGGTGACCTCTAGATGTAATGTTCTTGTCCGGTGACCTCTAGATGTAATGTTCTTGTCCGGTGACCTCTAGATGTAATGTTCTTGTCCGGTGACCTCTAGATGTAATGTTCTTGTCCGGTGACCTCTAGATGTAATGTTCTTGTCTGGTGACCTCTAGATGTAATGTTCTTGTCCGGTGACCTCTAGATGTAATGTTCTTGTCTGGTGACCTCTAGATGTAATGTTCTTGTCTGGTGACCTCTAGATGTAATGTTCTTGTCCGGTGACCCCTAGATGTAATGTTCTTGTCTGGTGACCTCTAGATGTAATGTTCTTGTCCGGTGACCTCTAGATGTAATGTTCTTGTCCGGTGACCTCTAGATGTAATGTTCTTGTCTGGTGACCTCTAGATGTAATGTTCTTGTCCGGTGATCTCTAGATGTAATGTTCTTGTCTGGTGACCTCTAGATGTCATGTTCTTGTCTGGTGACCTCTAGATGTCATGTTCTTGTCTGGTGACCTCTAGATGTCATGTTCTTGTCTGGTGACCTCTAGATGTAATGTTCTTGTCTGGTGACCTCTAGATGTGGTGTTCTTGTCCGGTGACCTCTAGATGTAATGTTCTTGTCTGGTGACCTCTAGATGTAATGTTCTTGTCCGGTGACCTCTAGATGTAATGTTCTTGTCTGGTGACCCCTAGATGTAATGTTCCTGTCTGGTGACCTCTAGATGTAATGTTCTTGTCTGGTGACCTCTAGATGTAATGTTCTTGTCTGGTGACCTCTAGATGTAATGTTCTTGTCTGGTGACCTCTAGATGTAATGTTCTTGTCCGGTGACCTCTAGATGTAATGTTCTTGTCTGGTGACCCCTAGATGTAATGTTCTTGTCCGGTGACCTCTAGATGTAATGTTCTTGTCCGGTGACCTCTAGATGTAATGTTCTTGTCTGGTGACCTCTAGATGTAATGTTCTTGTCTGGTGACCCCTAGATGTAATGTTCTTGTCTGGTGACCTCTAGATGTAATGTTCTTGTCCGGTGATCTCTAGATGTAATGTTCTTGTCTGGTGACCTCTAGATGTCATGTTCTTGTCCGGTGACCTCTAGATGTCATGTTCTTGTCCGGTGACCCCTAGATGTAATGTTCTTGTCCGGTGACCTCTAGATGTAATGTTCTTGTCTGGTGACCTCTAGATGTAATGTTCTTGTCTGGTGACCTCTAGATGTAATGTTCTTGTCCGGTGACCTCTAGATGTAATGTTCTTGTCCGGTGACCTCTAGATGTAATGTTCTTGTCTGGTGACCTCTAGATGTAATGTTCTTGTCTGGTGACCTCTAGATGTAATGTTCTTGTCCGGTGACCCCTAGATGTAATGTTCTTGTCCGGTGACCTCTAGATGTAATGTTCTTGTCCGGTGACCTCTAGATGTAATGTTCTTGTCCGGTGACCTCTAGATGTAATGTTCTTGTCCGGTGACCTCTAGATGTAATGTTCTTGTCTGGTGACCTCTAGATGTAATGTTCTTGTCCGGTGACCTCTAGATGTAATGTTCTTGTCTGGTGACCTCTAGATGTAATGTTCTTGTCTGGTGACCTCTAGATGTAATGTTCTTGTCCGGTGACCCCTAGATGTAATGTTCTTGTCCGGTGACCTCTAGATGTAATGTTCTTGTCCGGTGACCCCTAGATGTAATGTTCTTGTCCGGTGACCTCTAGATGTAATGTTCTTGTCCGGTGACCCCTAGATGTAATGTTCTTGTCCGGTGACCTCTAGATGTAATGTTCTTGTCTGGTGACCTCTAGATGTAATGTTCTTGTCCGGTGACCTCTAGATGTAATGTTCTTGTCTGGTGACCTCTAGATGTAATGTTCTTGTCTGGTGACCTCTAGATGTAATGTTCTTGTCTGGTGACCCCTAGATGTAATGTTCTTGTCCGGTGACCTCTAGATGTAATGTTCTTGTCTGGTGACCTCTAGATGTAATGTTCTTGTCTGGTGACCTCTAGATGTAATGTTCTTGTCCGGTGACCCCTAGATGTAATGTTCTTGTCCGGTGACCTCTAGATGTAATGTTCTTGTCTGGTGACCTCTAGATGTAATGTTCTTGTCCGGTGACCTCTAGATGTAATGTTCTTGTCTGGTGACCTCTAGATGTAATGTTCTTGTCCGGTGACCTCTAGATGTAATGTTCTTGTCCGGTGACCCCTAGATGTAATGTTCTTGTCCGGTGACCCCTAGATGTAATGTTCTTGTCTGGTGACCTCTAGATGTAATGTTCTTGTCCGGTGACCTCTATATGTAATGTTCTTGTCTGGTGACCTCTAGATGTAATGTTCTTATCTGGTGACCTCTAGATGTAATGTTCTTGTCTGGTGACCTCTAGATGTAATGTTCTTGTCCGGTGACCTCTAGATGTAATGTTCTTGTCTGGTGACCTCTAGATGTAATGTTCTTGTCCGGTGACCCCTAGATGTAATGTTCTTGTCTGGTGACCTCTAGATGTAATGTTCTTGTCTGGTGACCTCTAGATGTAATGTTCTTGTCCGGTGACCTCTATATGTAATGTTCTTGTCTGGTGACCTCTAGATGTAATGTTCTTGTCTGGTGACCTCTAGATGTAATGTTCTTATCTGGTGACCTCTAGATGTAATGTTCTTGTCTGGTGACCTCTAGATGTAATGTTCTTGTCTGGTGACCTCTAGATGTAATGTTCTTGTCCGGTGACCTCTAGATGTAATGTTCTTGTCTGGTGACCTCTAGATGTAATGTTCTTGTCTGGTGACCTCTAGATGTAATGTTCTTGTCTGGTGACCTCTAGATGTAATGTTCTTGTCCGGTGACCTCTGTAGGTGGAATGACCCCGTCTGTTGATACCGTAGACGCCGCCGTCTTCTGTACAGGGTTTCCTGCTTGGCCCCTGTTTCCGCAGAGACGGTTGGGTGTAGTAGTGAATTATGGGTTGTGGTCAGTGATGGTGGGATCGTTAGTGGAGACGCAGGAAGCGAGGAGCTGTATCCTGGAGATTACGCTGCAGAAACCCCATAAATCACACAGAGGGCAGAGGACTACAGCACCCAGCGGAACTGACCGTCCAGTAACTGTAGCTGTGGGGCGCTCCCCCTCCAGATACTATATATATATATATATATATACTCACATACATGAATATCCATTAATCTGCCATCTGATAAACCGGCGCCGGTTTTCCGTAATCCGAAGAGATTTATTCCGGGACTGTCTGATAACTCACATCATCTGATAATCCGGCACTTTACTGTATAACTCCCAGGTAGGAGGTGAGGGGGACTTGTAGCTGTGAAGGTGGATGATGAGAGTTGTCCTTGTGGGAATGACTTTGCATTATATTCTATTATTTTATTTATCATCAAGCACCTGTGGGGAACTACAACTCCCAGCATCTCTCCCTGGGCTGGAGCAGGGTGTGTAATGACAGGAGTGGGGTCCCCCAGGCCTCATGTCAGGGGCTGCCTGTGATTGGCTGGAAGTTTCCTGGGGGGAGGGGGAGCTCGCTTCTTTTCCTAGAAGCAGCAGAGACCTCTGGAGGCGGCACAGGAGCCTGGCACTGAGGACCATGGGCAGGCACAGGAGGAGCAGGGCACTGGGCACGGCAGAGGTGCAGTATACGATGTCCTGCTGCTATCACCCAGGCATTCCAGTCAGGGTGGGGCGACTGGACTGGACTGTGGGTGGGGGTCATGTTACAGGTGGGAAGAGGGAAAGGTGGTGCACATACATGTGTGGCCCCTTGTGTGCAGCCAGGGGCCCCTTATCAGGGTCCCAGAGCCCCAGCACTCAGTGACTAACGGCAGGGATCAGTGGCCAGTGGTTTGCTGCGCACGTGTACTCCCTGCACTACCTGAGAGCAGCCACCAGGGGGAGCACGTGGCCAGTCCTCTGCAGTCGCATGTGTGTGCTCCCTGCAATATCTGAGAGCAGCCACGAGGGGGAGCGTGTGTGCGTGTGCGTGTGCGTGTGCGTGTGCGTGTGCGTGTGCGTGTGCGTGTGCGTGTGCGTGTGCGTGTGCGTGTGCGTGTGTGTGTGCGTGTGTGTGTGTGTGTGTGTGTGTGTGTGTGCGCGCGCGCCCCCTGCACTACGTGAGAGTAGCCACCAGGGGGAGCACGTGGCCAGTCCTCTGCAGTCGCATGTGTGTGTGCTCCCTGCACTACGTGAGAGTAGCCACTAGGGGGAGCACGTGGTCAGTCCTCTGCAGTCGCATGTGTGTGTGCTCCCTGCACTACCTGAGAGCAGCCACCAGGGGGAGCACGTGGCCAGTCCTCTGCAGTCGCATGTGTGTGTGCTCCCTGCACTACCTGAGAGTAGCCACTAGGGGGAGCACGTGGTCAGTCCTCTGCAGTCGCATGTGTGTGTGCTCCCTGCACTACGTGAGAGTAGCCACTAGGGGGAGAACGTAGCCAGTCTCGTGAAGCCTCATGTGTGTTCTCCCTGCACTACCTAAGAGCAGCCACGAGAGGGGGCGCATGTTCCTCCACACAGCACAGTTCGTTATTGCACAGATATAATCATCCACATCTCTCCCTATATACTAACAGGCTGCGAGATACTGGGAGGAGGAGTGATATCTACATAGATCTCTTCACACCTTCCAAATATATTATACTGTACATAATATAGTTTACATAGTAGAATATACCGGTTATTATATAGTAGGATATACTGGTTATTATATAGTAGGATATACTGGTTATTATATAGTAGAATATACTGGTTATTATATAGTAGAATATACTGGTTATTATATAGTAGGATATACCGGTTATTATATAGTAGGATATACTGGTTATTATATAGTAGGATATACTGGTTATTATATAGTAGAATATACTGGTTATTATATAGTAGAATATACTGGTTATTATATAGTAGGATATACTGGTTATTATATAGTAGGATATACTGGTTATTATATAGTAGAATATACTGGTTATTATATAGTAGGATATACTGGTTATTATATAGTAGGATATACTGGTTATTATATAGTAGGATATACTGGTTATTATATAGTAGGATATACTGGTTATTATATAGTAGGATATACTGGTTATTATATAGTAGGATATACTGGTTATTATATAGTAGGATATACTGGTTATTATATAGTAGGATATACTGGTTATTATATAGTAGGATATACTGGTTATTATATAGTAGGATATACTGGTTATTATATAGTAGGATATACCGGTTATTATATAGAAGGATATACCGGTTATTATATAGTAGGATGTACTGGTTATTATATAGTAGAATATACTGGTTATTATATAGTAGGATATACCGGTTATTATATAGTAGGATATACTGGTTATTATATAGTAGGATATACTGGTTATTATATAGTAGGATATACTGGTTATTATATAGTAGGATATACCGGTTATTATATAGTAGGATATACTGGTTATTATATAGTAGGATGTACCGGTTATTATATAGTAGGATGTACCGGTTATTATATAGTAGTATATACTGGTTATTATATAGTAGAATATACTGGTTATTATATAGTAGAATATACTGGTTATTATATAGTAGGATGTACTGGTTATTATATAGTAGGATGTACCGGTTATTATATAGTAGGATATACTGGTTATTATATAGTAGGATATACCGGTTATTATATAGTAGGATATACCGGTTATTATATAGTAGGATATACCGGTTATTATATAGTAGGATATACCGGTTATTATATAGTAGGATATACTGGTTATTATATAGTAGGATATACTGGTTATTATATAGTAGAATGTACTGGTTATTATATAGTAGGATGTACTGGTTATTATATAGTAGAATGTGCTGGTTATTATATAGTAGGATATACTGGTTATTATATAGTAGGATATACTGGTTATTATATAGTAGGATATACTGGTTATTATATAGAAGGATATACCGGTTATTATATAGAAGGATATACCGGTTATTATATAGTAGAATATACTGGTTATATAGTAGGATGTACTGGTTATTATATAGTAGGATGTACTGGTTATTATATAGTAGGATATACTGGTTATTATATAGTAGGATGTACTGGTTATTATATAGTAGGATATACTGGTTATTATATAGTAGGATATACTGGTTATTATATAGTAGGATATACTGGTTATTATATAGTAGGATATACTGGTTATTATATAGTAGGATGTACCGGTTATTATATAGTAGTATATACTGGTTATTATATAGTAGAATGTACTGGTTATTATATAGTAGGATATACCGGTTATTATATAGTAGGATATACCGGTTATTATATAGTAGGATATACTGGTTATTATATAGTAGGATGTACTGGTTATTATATAGTAGAATGTGCTGGTTATTATATAGTAGGATATACTGGTTATTATATAGTAGGATATACTGGTTATTATATAGTAGAATATACTGGTTATTATATAGTAGGATATACCGGTTATTATATAGTAGAATATACTGGTTATTATATAGTAGGATATACCGGTTATTATATAGTAGGATATACCGGTTATTATATAGTAGGATATACTGGTTATTATATAGTAGGATATACCGGTTATTATATAGTAGGATATACTGGTTATTATATAGTAGGATATACCGGTTATTATATAGTAGGATATACCGGTTATTATATAGTAGGATATACTGGTTATTATATAGTAGGATATACTGGTTATTATATAGTAGAATGTACCGGTTATTATATAGTAGGATATACTGGTTATTAGGATATACTGGTTATTATATAGTAGGATATACCGGTTATTATATAGTAGGATATACCGGTTATTATATAGTAGGATATACTGGTTATTATATAGTAGGATATACTGGTTATTATATAGTAGGATATACTGGTTATTATATAGTAGGATATACCGGTTATTATATAGTAGGATATACCGGTTATTATATAGTAGGATATACTGGTTATTATATAGTAGAATGTACCGGTTATTATATAGTAGGATATACTGGTTATTATATAGTAGAATGTACTGGTTATTATATAGTAGGATATACTGGTTATTATATAGTAGGATATACCGGTTATTATATAGTAGGATATACTGGTTATTATATAGTAGAATATACTGGTTATTATATAGTAGAATGTACTGGTTATTATATAGTAGAATGTACCGGTTATTATATAGTAGAATATACCGGTTATTATATAGTAGGATATACCGGTTATTATATAGTAGGATATACTGGTTATTATATAGTAGAATGTACCGGTTATTATATAGTAGGATATACTGGTTATTATATAGTAGAATGTACTGGTTATTATATAGTAGGATATACTGGTTATTATATAGTAGGATATACCGGTTATTATATAGTAGAATATACTGGTTATTATATAGTAGAATATACTGGTTATTATATAGTAGGATATACTGGTTATTATATAGTAGGATGTACCGGTTATTATATAGTAGTATATACTGGTTATTATATAGTAGAATATACTGGTTATTATATAGTAGAATATACTGGTTATTATATAGTAGGATATACTGGTTATTATATAGTAGGATATACTGGTTATTATATAGTAGGATATACTGGTTATTATATAGTAGGATATACTGGTTATTATATAGTAGGATATACTGGTTATTATATAGTAGGATATACTGGTTATTATATAGTAGGATATACCGGTTATTATATAGAAGGATATACCGGTTATTATATAGTAGGATATACCGGTTATTATATAGTAGGATATACTGGTTATTATATAGTAGAATATACTGGTTATTATATAGTAGAATATACTGGTTATTATATAGTAGGATATACCGGTTATTATATAGTAGGATATACCGGTTATTATATAGTAGGATATACCGGTTATTATATAGTAGGATATACCGGTTATTATATAGTAGGATATACCGGTTATTATATTGTAGGATATACTGGTTATTATATAGTAGAATGTGCTGGTTATTATATAGTAGAATATACTGGTTATTATATAGTAGGATATACTGGTTATTATATAGTAGAATATACTGGTTATTATATAGTAGAATGTACCGGTTATTATATAGTAGGATATACCGGTTATTATATAGTAGAATATACCGGTTATTATATAGTAGGATATACCGGTTATTATATAGTAGGATATACTGGTTATTATATAGTAGAATATACTGGTTATTATATAGTAGGATGTACCGGTTATTATATAGAAGGATATACCGGTTATTATATAGTAGGATATACCGGTTATTATATAGTAGGATATACCGGTTATTATATAGTAGGATATACCGGTTATTATATAGTAGAATGTACCGGTTATTATATAGTAGAATATACCGGTTATTATATAGTAGGATATACCGGTTATTATATAGTAGGATATACCGGTTATTATATAGTAGGATATACCGGTTATTATATAGTAGAATATACTGGTTATTATATAGTAGAATGTACTGGTTATTATATAGTAGGATATACTGGTTATTATATAGTAGAATATACTGGTTATTATATAGTAGAATATACTGGTTATTATATAGTAGGATATACTGGTTATTATATAGTAGAATATACTGGTTATTATATAGTAGGATATACCGGTTATTATATAGTAGGATATACTGGTTATTATATAGTAGGATATACTGGTTATTATATAGTAGGATGTACTGGTTATTATATAGTAGGATATACTGGTTATTATATAGTAGGATATACTGGTTATTATATAGTAGGATATACTGGTTATTATATAGTAGAATGTACTGGTTATTATATAGTAGGATATACTGGTTATTATATAGTAGGATATACTGGTTATTATATAGTAGGATATACTGGTTATTATATAGTAGAATATACTGGTTATTATATAGTAGGATGTACCGGTTATTATATAGTAGGATGTACCGGTTATTATATAGTAGGATATACTGGTTATTATATAGTAGGATATACTGGTTATTATATAGTAGAATGTACTGGTTATTATATAGTAGGATGTACTGGTTATTATATAGTAGGATATACTGGTTATTATATAGTAGGATATACTGGTTATTATATAGTAGGATATACTGGTTATTATATAGTAGGATATACTGGTTATTATATAGTAGGATATACTGGTTATTATATAGTAGGATATACTGGTTATTATATAGTAGAATATACTGGTTATTATATAGTAGGATATACTGGTTATTATATAGTAGAATATACTGGTTATTATATAGTAGAATATACTGGTTATTATATAGTAGAATGTACCGGTTATTATATAGTAGAATGTACCGGTTATTATATAGTAGAATATACCGGTTATTATATAGTAGGATATACTGGTTATTATATAGTAGGATATACTGGTTATTATATAGTAGGATGTACCGGTTATTATATAGTAGAATATACTGGTTATTATATAGTAGGATATACCGGTTATTATATAGTAGAATGTACCGGTTATTATATAGTAGAATGTACTGGTTATTATATAGTAGGATATACCGGTTATTATATAGTAGGATATACTGGTTATTATATAGTAGAATATACTGGTTATTATATAGTAGAATGTACTGGTTATTATATAGTAGAATGTACCGGTTATTATATAGTAGAATATACTGGTTATTATATAGTAGAATATACTGGTTATTATATAGTAGGATATACTGGTTATTATATAGTAGGATATACTGGTTATTATATAGTAGAATATACTGGTTATTATATAGTAGGATATACTGGTTATTATATAGTAGAATATACCGGTTATTATATAGTAGGATATACTGGTTATTATATAGTAGGATATACTGGTTATTATATAGTAGGATGTACCGGTTATTATATAGTAGGATATACCGGTTATTATATAGTAGGATATACTGGTTATTATATAGTAGGATATACCGGTTATTATATAGTAGAATATACTGGTTATTATATAGTAGGATGTACTGGTTATTATATAGTAGGATATACCGGTTATTATATAGAAGGATATACCGGTTATTATATAGTAGGATATACTGGTTATTATATAGTAGGATATACCGGTTATTATATAGTAGGATATACTGGTTATTATATAGTAGGATATACTGGTTATTATATAGTAGGATATACTGGTTATTATATAGTAGGATGTACCGGTTATTATATAGTAGAATATACTGGTTATTATATAGAAGGATATACCGGTTATTATATAGTAGGATGTACCGGTTATTATATAGTAGAATATACTGGTTATTATATAGTAGGATATACCGGTTATTATATAGTAGAATATACTGGTTATTATATAGTAGGATGTACTGGTTATTATATAGTAGGATATACCGGTTATTATATAGAAGGATATACTGGTTATTATATAGTAGGATATACTGGTTATTATATAGTAGGATATACTGGTTATTATATAGTAGGATATACCGGTTATTATATAGTAGGATATACCGGTTATTATATAGTAGGATATACTGGTTATTATATAGTAGGATATACTGGTTATTATATAGTAGGATATACTGGTTATTATATAGTAGGATGTACCGGTTATTATATAGTAGGATATACTGGTTATTATATAGTAGGATATACCGGTTATTATATAGTAGGATATACTGGTTATTATATAGTAGGATATACTGGTTATTATATAGTAGGATATACTGGTTATTATATAGTAGGATGTACCGGTTATTATATAGTAGAATATACTGGTTATTATATAGAAGGATATACCGGTTATTATATAGTAGAATATACTGGTTATTATATAGTAGGATATACTGGTTATTATATAGTAGGATATACTGGTTATTATATAGTAGAATATACTGGTTATTATATAGTAGGATATACTGGTTATTATATAGTAGAATATACTGGTTATTATATAGTAGGATGTACCGGTTATTATATAGTAGGATATACTGGTTATTATATAGTAGGATATACTGGTTATTATATAGTAGAATGTACTGGTTATTATATAGTAGGATGTACTGGTTATTATATAGTAGGATATACTGGTTATTATATAGTAGGATATACCGGTTATTATATAGTAGGATATACCGGTTATTATATAGTAGGATATACCGGTTATTATATAGTAGGATATACTGGTTATTATATAGTAGGATATACCGGTTATTATATAGTAGGATATACCGGTTATTATATAGTAGGATATACCGGTTATTATATAGTAGGATGTACCGGTTATTATATAGTAGAATATACTGGTTATTATATAGTAGGATGTACTGGTTATTATATAGTAGGATATACTGGTTATTATATAGTAGGATATACTGGTTATTATATAGTAGGATATACTGGTTATTATATAGTAGAATATACTGGTTATTATATAGTAGGATATACTGGTTATTATATAGTAGGATATACTGGTTATTATATAGTAGAATATACCGGTTATTATATAGTAGGATATACCGGTTATTATATAGTAGAATATACTGGTTATTATATAGTAGAATATACCGGTTATTATATAGTAGGATATACTGGTTATTATATAGTAGGATATACCGGTTATTATATAGTAGGATATACTGGTTATTATATAGTAGGATATACCGGTTATTATATAGTAGGATATACCGGTTATTATATAGTAGAATATACTGGTTATTATATAGTAGAATATACCGGTTATTATATAGTAGGATGTACCGGTTATTATATAGTAGAATATACTGGTTATTATATAGTAGGATGTACCGGTTATTATATAGTAGGATATACCGGTTATTATATAGTAGGATATACTGGTTATTATATAGTAGAATATACCGGTTATTATATAGTAGGATATACGGGTTATTATATAGTAGGATATACTGGTTATTATATAGTAGAATATACCGGTTATTATATAGTAGAATATACTGGTTATTATATAGTAGAATATACCGGTTATTATATAGTAGAATATACTGGTTATTATATAGTAGAATATACCGGTTATTATATAGTAGCACAGCAGATTGGGCGCGTCACAGATGTTCGTTGTGTGTTTCCGCTGCACTATGACCCCAACATTAGATTTTGTATGTCGGCCTCTTGCTGTATACTGGACAGGGACGGGGGACGGGGGTAATCTGTTATAATATAACACTGCTGTTCTCTGATGACCGCCCGTGTCCTGCTCTCTGATGCCACCACCGTTCTCCACCGCCGTCTCCTCCTTTGCTCACCCCACTTTCTGGTTTTCTCCGTAGGCTGAAAAAAAGCAGCAGCTGGTCGCTGTGATAAACGCCATGGAAGAGACGGTGTCCAGTAATCCCCAGAAAGAAGAGGAGAACACCCCGCCGGCCTCCCAGCAGCCCACAGACCCGGCCTCCCCCACCGTAGCCGCCACTCCTGAGCCCTTGGTGGCCGATGCCGTGGAAAAGAGCACCTCCAAATCAGCTGATGATGAGGCGGAGTATGAGGTGAGGGGATGATGGGAGTAGTTACTCCCTCCTGTCTGTACTTCTTACCGGAGATAAGACCCTGCTGTTCTATCCCACATAGGATGGGCGAGGATTTGGCATCGGGGAGCTGGTCTGGGGAAAGCTTCGAGGCTTCTCATGGTGGCCTGGACGCATCGTGTCGTGGTGGATGACCGGACGGAGCCGAGCCGCTGAGGGAACACGTTGGGTCATGTGGTTTGGAGATGGCAAGTTTTCAGTGGTGAGTCTCTTGACGAGCTTGTCTAGGCCCCTCCTGGTCATGTGACGTGTGGGTGATTATTATAATGTATCCTATAATGTTATAATCTCTTTGTCAGGTTTGTGTGGAGAAGCTGATGCCTCTCAGTTCCTTTGCAAACGCCTTCCACCAGGCAACGTACAGCAAACAACCCATGTACCGCAAAGCCATATATGAAGTCCTACAGGTGAGGAGACCATGACCCTGCCGGTGCCCCCCACGCCTTCTGGGCAGTCTCCCTCTCTCTCTCTCTCTCTCTCTCTCTCACTTCCTGGCAGCCATATTGCTTCCCATGGAGCTTATATTGTTGTCACACGGCCAAGCCTACAAGTCTCTTACACACTCCATTTTAATCCGTCCTGCAGGTGGCCAGCACCCGATCCGGGAAGGTGTTCCCATCATGCCCTGAGAATGACGAGAACGAAACCTCCAAAGCTATAGACGTTCAGAACAAGCAGATGATCGAGTGGGCGTTGGGCGGCTTCCAGCCATTAGGACCCAAAGGACTGGAGCCCCCTGAAGGTGAGGGAACGTTGGAAGGAGATGGCGGGGTTAAGAAATAAGCTGCATAGGAATGAGCACATCAGGCAGAATGTGACGATGAGGGTACTGCCCCCTAGTGTTCATCACCATCATCTGCACTGTAAGACACCCTTATTAAAGGGAAATTACCTCTCTTTCCAGATGAACGCAACCCGTACAAAGAGGTCTACACAGAAATTTGGGTAGAGCCGGAAGCTGCCGCTTATGCCCCTCCCCCTCCCGCAAAGAAACCCCGAAAAAGCACAGAGAAGCCCAAGGTCAAAGAAATTATCGATGAGCGAACTCGAGGTGAGTCTGAGGCGCCGCTCCACCATGTGATGGTGACACGGAAGAAGAGAAACCTGGAAATAATTCTGCTGGCTTCCTGTTGGCTCTCAGGCTGCAGGATCTCACACCGCTGCCCTCTGCTGGTACAAAATCTGTACAGGGCATGCTCTACTGTGGTGCATCATGGGAGATTTACTGTTCATACTGTATAGCATTCTAATGTAAAACATATATATCTCCCACAATGCAGTGCGGTGAATTATAGGAGCTGAGCGGGCTGGTGACTGTACGGAGGCTCTGATGGGTCATTTCTCCTGATAATCTTCCCTCTTGCTTTGTGTCCCCACAGAGCGGTTGGTCTTTGAAGTCCGTCAGAAGACGCGTAACATCGAGGGTGAGTGCAGAGAAACGGACGGGGCGCGGGCCGTGCCGGGGTCGTCTTATTACCTGGTCATGTGACGTCATCGGCCGGCCCCCGGCTCTGTGTATAGTTGACACTGTAGCGGTCCGGACATTATACGTTTTATTACCTCCGGGCGTACCTTGGGGTTGGATGTAGATGATTCTGTGTTTCTGTTTATTTCCAGATCTCTGCATCTCTTGCGGCAGTCTGAACGTTACTCTGGAACACCCCTTATTTATTGGGGGAATGTGCCAAAACTGCAAGGTAAAGTCCAAAATAGGGGAAACACGGGGAGGAAAAGATGAGCAGAGGAGAAGCTCTGATAGGTGAAGGAAACTGTCAGTAAGAACAGCACAGTGTATTGGAGAGAAGCTCAGATAGGTGAAGGAAACTGTCAGTAAGAACAGCACAGTGTATTGGAGAGAAGCTCAGATAGGTGAAGGAAACTGTCAGTAAGAACAGCACAGTGTATTGGAGAGAAGCTCAGATAGGTGAAGGAAACTGTCAGTAAGAACAGCACAGTGTATTGGAGAGAAGCTCAGATAGGTGAAGGAAACTGTCAGTAAGAACAGCACAGCGTATTGGAGAGAAGCTCAGATAGGTGAAGGAAACTGTCAGTAAGAACAGCACAGTGTATTGGAGAGAAACTCTGATAGGTGAAGGAAACTCAGAAAGAACAGTGCTCAGTGTATTGGAGAGAAGATTCTTGGATAGTTAAAGGAAACTGTCAGTAAGAAAAGAGCACAGTGTATTGGAGAGAAGCTGGGATAGGTGAAGGAAACCGTCAGAAAGAACAGCACAGTGTATTGGAGAGGAGATGTTTGGATTGGTAAAGGAAACGGTCAGTAGGAACAGTCTATGGGAGAGAAACTCCGATAGATGAAGGAACATGTCAGTAGGAACAGCGCTCAGTGTATGAGAGAGGAAAGGCTCCAATGTGCGAAGGAAACTGTCAGTAATGACAGAGCTTCACCTAAGAGAGGAGAAGCTTCGATGTGTGAAGGAAATATAAAAAATGTAGCCTGGTATATGGGAGAGGAGAAGCTCAAGGCAATGTGTAGAGGGAGGGGAGACACTGAAGATCTTTGGGAAACATGATGGGGAAGTTGTTATTAAAGATATGGAGAGAAGAAGCTCCATGTGGTGGAAACAGTCAGTAAGGACAGAGCTCAGCATATGGTGAGAGGTAAGGGCTCAGATGTGTGAGGGAAGCTTTCTTTAAGGCCAGAACTCCATGCACAGGGAATAGAGATGCAGATGTGTGAGGGAAACTGTCAGTAAGTAGAGAGACCGGTTTGTGAGAAGAGGGACGTGTGTGGCGGGAGCTGAGAGATACTTTTCTGTTTTTCAGAACTGCTTTTTAGAGTGCGCATACCAGTACGATGATGACGGATACCAGTCCTACTGTACCATCTGCTGTGGAGGACGAGAGGTGCTCATGTGCGGCAACAACAATTGCTGCAGGTCAGAGTCCTACGTTCTCATATATGACATGTTCTGTGGTGACCGGCTGGATGTCTATTCATCAGGAGAACCTTCCATTTAGATCATTCCTTCTGTGTATTTCTGTTCGCAACATGGGAACATGCTTGGTGCCTAGTCCTGGTGGGAACATGCTTGGTGCCTAGTCTTGGTGGGAACGTCCTTTGTGCCTAGTCCTGGTGGGAACACGTTTGGTGTCTAGTCCTGGTGGGAACACGTTTGGTGTCTAGTCCTGGTGGGAACACGTTTGGTGTCTAGTCCTGGTGGGAACACGTTTGGTGTCTAGTCCTGGTGGGAACATTCTTGGTGCCTAGTCTTGGTGGGAACATGCTTGGTGTCTAGTCCTGGTGGCAACTTGCTTGGTGCCTAGTCCTGGTGGGAACATCCTTGGTGCCTAGTCCTGGTGGGAACATCCTTGGTGCCTAGTCCTGGTGGGAACATCCTTGGTGCCTAGTCCTGGTGGGAACATCCTTGGTGCCTAGTCCTGGTGGGAACATCCTTGGTGCCTAGTCCTGGTGGGAACATGCTTAGTGTCTAGTCCTGGTGGGAACATCCTTGGTGCCTAGTCCTGGTGGGAACATCCTTGGTGCCTAGTCCTGGTGGGAACATCCTTGGTGCCTAGTCCTGGTGGGAACATCCTTGGTGCCTAGTCCTGGTGGGAACATCCTTGGTGCCTAGTCCTGGTGGGAACATCCTTGGTGCCTAGTCCTGGTGGGAACATGCTTAGTGTCTAGTCCTGGTGGAGGGAACATGTTTGTTGCCTTCTCCTGGCGGGAACATGCTTTGTGTCTAGTCCTGGTGGGAACATGCTTGGTGTCTAGTCCTGGTGGGAACACGCTTGGTGCCTAGTCCTGGTGGGAACACATTTGGTGTCTAGTCCTGGTGGCAACTTGCTTGGTGCCTAGTCCTGGTGGGAACATCCTTGGTGCCTAGTCCTGGTGGGAACATCCTTGGTGTCTAGTCCTGGTGGGAACACATTTGGTATCTAGTCCTGGTGGGAACACGTTTAGTGTCTAGTCCTGGTGGGAACTTGCTTTGTGCCTAGCCCTGGTGGGAACACCCTTAGTGCATAGTCCTGGTGGGAGCATCTTTGGTACCTAGTCCTGGTGGAAACATCCTTGGTGTCTAGTCCTGGTGGGAACACGTTTGGTGTCTAGTCCTGGTGGGAACATTCTTGGTGCCTAGTCTTGGTGGGAACATGCTTGGTGTCTAGTCCTGGTGGCAACTTGCTTGGTGCCTAGTCCTGGTGGGAACATCCTTGGTGCCTAGTCCTGGTGGGAACATCCTTGGTGCCTAGTCCTGGTGGGAACATCCTTGGTGCCTAGTCCTGGTGGGAACATCCTTGGTGCCTAGTCCTGGTGGGAACATCCTTGGTGCCTAGTCCTGGTGGGAACATCCTTGGTGCCTAGTCCTGGTGGGAACATCCTTGGTGCTTAGTCCTGGTGGGAACATCCTTGGTGCTTAGTCCTGGTGGGAACATCCTTGGTGCCTAGTCCTGGTGGGAACATCCTTGGTGCCTAGTCCTGGTGGGAACATCCTTGGTGCCTAGTCCTGGTGGGAACATCCTTGGTGCCTAGTCCTGGTGGGAACATCCTTGGTGCCTAGTCCTGGTGGGAACATCCTTGGTGCCTAGTCCTGGTGGGAACATGCTTAGTGTCTAGTCCTGGTGGAGGGAACATGTTTGTTGCCTTCTCCTGGCGGGAACATGCTTTGTGCCTAGTCCTGGTGGGAACATGCTTGGTGCCTAGTCTTGGTGGGAACGTCCTTTGTGCCTAGTCCTGGTGGGAACACGTTTGGTGTCTAGTCCTGGTGGGAACACATTTGGTGTCTAGTCCTGGTGGGAACATTCTTGGTGCCTAGTCTTGGTGGGAACATGCTTGGTGTCTAGTCCTGGTGGCAACTTGCTTGGTGCCTAGTCCTGGTGGGAACATCCTTGGTGCCTAGTCCTGGTGGGAACATCCTTGGTGCCTAGTCCTGGTGGGAACATCCTTCGTGCCTAGTCCTGGTGGGAACATCCTTGGTGCCTAGTCTTGGTGGGAACATGCTTGGTGTCTAGTCCTGGTGGCAACTTGCTTGGTGCCTAGTCCTGGTGGGAACATCCTTGGTGCCTAGTCCTGGTGGGAACATCCTTGGTGTCTAGTCCTGGTGGGAACACGTTTAGTGTCTAGTCCTGGTGGGAACTTGCTTTGTGCCTAGTCCTGGTGGGAACACCCTTGGTGCATAGTCCTGGTGGGAGCATCTTTGGTACCTAGTCCTGGTGGAAACATCCTTGGTGTCTAGTGCTTGTGGGAAATACGTTTGGTGTCTAGTCCTGGTGGCAACTTGCTTGGTTCCTAGTCCTGGTGGGAACGTCATTTGTGCCTAGTCCTGGTGGGAACACGTTTGGTGTTTAGTCCTGGTGGCAACTTGCTTGGTGCCTAGTCTTGGTGGGAACATCCTTGGTGCCTAGTCCTGGTGGGAACATCCTTGGTGCCTAGTCCTGGTGGGAACATCCTTGGTGCCTAGTCCTGGTGGGAACATCCTTGGTGCCTAGTCCTGGTGGGAACATCCTTGGTGCCTAGTCCTGGTGGGAACATCCTTGGTGCATAGTCCTGGTGGGAAAATGTTTGGTGCCTAGTCATGGTGGGAACATCCTTGGTACCTAGTCCTGGTGGGAACATGCTTGGTGTCTAGTCCTGGCGGGAACATGCTTGGTACCCAGTCCTGGTGGGAACACGCTTGGTGCCCATTCCTGGTGGGAACACGCTTGGTGCCTAGTCCTGGTGGGAACAAGCTTGGTGCCTAGTCCTGGTGGGAACACGCTTGGTGCCTAGTCCTGGTGGGAACACGCTTGGTGCCTAGTCCTGGTGGGAACACGCTTGGTGCCTAGTCCTGGTGGGAACACGCTTGGTGCCTAGTCCTTGTGGGAACACACATGGTGCCTAGTCCTGGTGGGAACACGCATGGTGCCTAGTCCTGGTGGGAACACGCTTGGCGTCTAGTCCTGGTGGGAATATGTTTGGTGTCTAGTCCTGGTGGGAAAATTGTTGGTGTAAAGTCTTCCTGAGAAGGTGCTATATGTCTAGTCGTGGGAATATGCTAGGTGTCCAGTCTTCCTGGGAAGATGGCAGTTGTCTACTTCTGTTGGGAACATGTTTGGTGTCTGTTCCTGCTGGTAAAATACTTGGTGTCTAGTGTTCCTGGTTAGGTGCTTGAAGTCTAGTCCGCGCGGGAACATGCTTGGTGTCTAGTCTTTCTGGGAAGATTCTAGTTGACTAGTCCTGGTGGGAATATGTTTGGTCTCTGGTCTTCCTGGGAATGTGCTAGGTGTCTAGTCCTGGTAGGAAGATGCTAGTTGTCTAGTCTTTGGGGGTACATTCCGGGTGTTTATTGCTGGGGGGAACATTCCTGTTGTGTAGTCTTTCTGGGAAGGTGCTAGGTGTCTAGTCCTGGTGGGAACATGCTTGGTGTCTTGTCCTGGAGGGAACATGCTTTGTGTCTAGTCCTGGCGGGAACATGCTTTGTGTCTAGTCCTGGTGCGAACATGCTTTGTGTCTAGTCCTGGTGGGAACATGCTTGGTGTCTAGTTCTGGTGGGAACATGCTTGGTGTCTAGTTCTGGTGGGAACATGCTTGGTGTCTAGTCCTGGTGGGAACATGCTTGGTGTCTAGTCCTGGTGGGAACATGCTTGGTGTCTAGTCCTGGTGGGAACATGCTTGGTGTCTAGTCCAGGCGGGAACATGCTTGGTACCCAGTCCTGGTGGGAACGTGCTTGGTGTCTAGTCCTGGTGGGAACGTGCTTGGTGTCTAGTCCTGGTGGGAACGTGCTTGGTGTCTAGTCCTGGTGGGAACGTGCTTGGTGTCTAGTCCTGGTGGGAACGTGCTTTGTGTCTAGTCTTGGTGGGAACGTGCTTGGTGTCTAGTCCTGGTGGGAACATGCTTGGTGTCTAGTCCTGGTGGGAACATGCTTGGTGTCTTGTCCTGGCGGGAACATGCTTGGTGTCTAGTCCTGGCGGGAACATGCTTGGTACCCAGTACTGGCGGGAACGTGCTTGGTACTCAGTCCTGGTGGGAACGTGCTTGGTGTCTAATCCTGGTGGGAACGTGCTTGGTGTCTAGTCCTGGTGGGAACGTGCTTGGTGTCTAGTCCTGGTGGGAACGTGCTTGGTGCCTAGTCCTGGTGGGAACGTGCTTGGTGCCTAGTCCTGGTGGGAACGTGCTTGGTGCCTAGTCCTGGTGGGAACATGCTTGGTATCTAGTCCTGGTGAGAACATAGTGGGCATGAGCTTGACACCTACTGTGCCTTAGTAGGACGTGATCATGTTTAGACTTACAGAATTTGTTTTCTCAGGTGTTTCTGCGTGGAATGTGTGGACTTGTTAGTGGGACCCGGGGCTGCTCAGGCGGCTATCAAAGAAGACCCCTGGAACTGCTATATGTGTGGACACAAGGGCATTTACGGGTTGCTGCGAAGACGAGATGACTGGCCCACTCGTTTACAGCTCTTCTTCGCCAATAACCATGACCAAGAATTTGTGAGTAACTTGTCGTGATTTCCGTTTTTCCGAGGCGACGCTGTGAATGAATCTTCATCACTTTCCTTGTTTTCTTGAAGGAACCACCAAGGCTTTATCCGCCGATTCAAGCTGACAAGCGGAAGCCTATCCGGGTACTGTCCTTGTTTGATGGCATTGCGACAGGTGATCTTCTCATTGAGTTTTCAGCATCTTCAGATGGGTCTGGGGATCGGGAACGGGTTTCTTAATGTGACTTCTCTCCACTGTCCAGGTCTATTGGTGCTAAAGGATCTCGGGATCCAGGTAGACCGGTACATTGCCTCCGAGGTGTGTGAAGACTCCATCACTGTGGGGATGGTGCGACATCAGGGCAGGATCATGTATGTTGGAGACGTGAGAAACATCACCCGCAAACATGTGAGTCTTACTGGGGGCAGAACCTGGAGATGTCACTCCAGCATCTCAGGAGGCTTCTCTATGGTCGTATCCTGGTGTCCGGATCTCCATGACCCCACGTTATCACATGTAATGAAATGTACCTGCAGTGTGACCCCTGTGATTCCTCCTTGTGAGCGGGGCTGGCTCTGCTATATCCTGCACAGTGATTCCTCCTTGTCAGCGGGGCTGGCTCTGCTATATCCTGCACAGTGATTCCTCCTTGTCAGCGGGGCTGGCTCTGCTATATCCTGCACAGTGATACCTCCTTGTGAGCGGGGCTGGCTCTGCTATATCCTGCACATTGATTCCTCCTTGTGAGCGGGGCTGGCGCTGCTATATCCTGCACAGTGATTCCTCCTTGTCAGCGGGGCTGGCCCTGCTATATCCGGCACAGTGATTCCTCCACTACTAACATTGTCTCTCTTCGTCCTTCTTCCCGCAGATTTTTGAGTGGGGCCCGTTTGACCTCGTGATCGGGGGAAGTCCGTGTAACGATCTTTCCATTGTGAACCCAGCACGGAAAGGTCTGTTCGGTATGTGGAGCTGACTGTGTGGTGTAGTAGTGTGTGGTGTAGTAGTGTGTGGTGTAGTAGTGTGTGGTGTAGTAGTGTGTGGTGTAGTAGTGTGTGGTGTAGTAGTGTGTGGTGTAGTAGTGTGTGGTGTAGTAGTGTGTGGTGTAGTAGTGTGTGGTGTAGTAGTGTGTGGTGTAGTAGTGTGTGGTGTAGTAGTGTGTGGTGTAGTAGTGTGTGGTGTAGTAGTGTGTGGTGTAGTAGTGTGTGGTGTAGTAGTGTGTGGTGTAGTAGTGTGTGGTGTAGTAGTGTGTGGTGTAGTAGTGTGTGGTGTAGTAGTGGGTGGTGTAGTAGTGGGTGGTGTTGTAGTGGGTGGTGTTGTAGTGGGTGGTGTAGTGGGTGGTGTTGTAGTGGGTGGTGTTGTAGTGGGTGTGGTGTAGTGGGTGGTGTTGTAGTGGGTGGTGTAGTAGTGGGTGGTGTTGTAGTAGTGGGTGGTGTTGTAGTAGTGGGTGGTGTTGTAGTAGTGGGTGGTGTTGTAGTAGTGGGTGGTGTTGTAGTAGTGGGTGGTGTTGTAGTGGGTGGTGGTGTAGTAGTGGGTGGTGTTGTAGTGTGTGTGGTGTAGTAGTGTGTGGTGGTGTAGTAGTGGGTGGTGTTGTAGTGTGCGGTGGTGTAGTGTGTGTGGTGTAGTAGTGTGTGTGGTGTAGTAGTGGGTGGTGGTGTAGTAGTGGGTGGTGGTGTAGTAGTGGGTGGTGTTGTAGTGTGTGTGGTGTAGTAGTGGGTGGTGTAGTAGTGGGTGGTGTTGTAGTAGTGGGTGGTGTTGTAGTAGTGGGTGGTGTTGTAGTAGTGTGTGTGGTGTTGTAGTGTGTGTGGTGTTGTAGTGTGTGTGGTGTAGTAGTGGGTGGTGTAGTAGTGGGTGGTGGTGTAGTGTGTGGTGTTGTAGTGGGTGGTGTTGTAGTGGGTGGTGTTGTAGTGTGTAGTGTGTGGTGTTGTAGTGGGTGGTGTGTTGTAGTGGGTGGTGTTGTAGTGGGTGGTGTTGTAGTGTGTGTGGTGTAGTAGTGTGTGGTGGTGTTGTAGTGTGTGTGGTGTAGTAGTGTGTGGTGGTGTTGTAGTGGGTGGTGTTGTAGTGTGCGGTGGTGTAGTGTGCGGTGGTGTAGTGGGTGGTGGTGTAGTGTGTGTGGTGTAGTAGTGGGTGGTGTTGTAGTAGTGGGTGGTGTTGTAGTAGTGGGTGGTGTTGTAGTAGTGGGTGGTGTTGTAGTGGGTGGTGTTGTAGTAGTGGGTGGTGTTGTAGTGGGCGGTGTTGTAGTGGGTGGTGTTGTAGTAGTGGGTGGTGTTGTAGTAGTGGGTGGTGTTGTAGTAGTGGGCGGTGTTGTAGTAGTGGGCGGTGTTGTAGTGGGTGGTGTTGTAGTAGTGGGTGGTGTTGTAGTGGGTGGTGTAGTAGTGGGTGGTGTTGTAGTGGGTGGTGTTGTAGTGTGTGTGGTGTTGTAGTGTGTGTGGTGTTGTAGTGTGTGTGGTGTTGTTGTGTGTGTGGTGTTGTAGTGTGTGTGGTGTTGTAGTGTGTGTGGTGTAGTAGTGTGTGGTGTAGTAGTGTGGGTGGTGTTGTAGTGGGTGGTGTTGTAGTGGGTGGTGTTGTAGTGGGTGGTGTTGTAGTAGTGGGTGGTGTTGTAGTGGGTGGTGTTGTAGTGGGTGGTGTTGTAGTAGTGGGTGGTGTTGTAGTAGTGGGTGGTGTTGTAGTGTGTGTGGTGTTGTAGTGTGTGTGGTGTAGTAGTGTGTGTGGTGTAGTAGTGGGTGTGGTGTAGTAGTGTGTGGTGTAGTAGTGTGGGTGGTGTTGTTGTAGTGGGTGGTGTTGTAGTGGGTGGTGTTGTAGTGGGTGGTGTTGTAGTAGTGGGTGGTGTTGTAGTGGGTGGTGTTGTAGTGGGTGGTGTTGTAGTAGTGGGTGGTGTTGTAGTAGTGGGTGGTGTTGTAGTGTGTGTGGTGTTGTTGTGTGTGTGGTGTTGTAGTGTGTGTGGTGTTGTAGTGTGTGTGGTGTAGTAGTGTGTGGTGTAGTAGTGTGGGTGGTGTTGTAGTGGGTGGTGTTGTAGTGGGTGGTGTTGTAGTGGGTGGTGTTGTAGTAGTGGGTGGTGTTGTAGTGGGTGGTGTTGTAGTGGGTGGTGTTGTAGTAGTGGGTGGTGTTGTAGTAGTGTGTGGTGTTGTAGTGTGTGTGGTGTTGTAGTGTGTGTGGTGTAGTAGTGTGTGTGGTGTAGTAGTGGGTGTGGTGTAGTAGTGGGTGGTGTTGTAGTGGGTGGTGTTGTAGTGGGTGGTGTTGTAGTGTGTGTGGTGTTGTAGTGGGTGGTGTTGTAGTGTGTGTGGTGTTGTAGTGGGTGGTGTTGTAGTGTGCGGTGGTGTAGTGGGTGGTGTTGTAGTGGGTGGTGTTGTAGTGTGTGGTGGTGTAGTGTGTGGTGTTGTAGTGTGTGTGGTGTAGTAGTGGGTGGTGTTGTAGTAGTGGGTGGTGTTGTAGTAGTGGGTGGTGTTGTAGTAGTGGGTGGTGTTGTAGTAGTGGGTGGTGTTGTAGTAGTGGGTGGTGTTGTAGTAGTGGGTGGTGTTGTAGTAGTGGGTGGTGTTGTAGTAGTGGGTGGTGTTGTAGTAGTGGGTGGTGTTGTAGTAGTGGGTGGTGTTGTAGTAGTGGGTGGTGGTGTAGTGGGTGGTGTTGTAGTGGGTGGTGTTGTAGTGGGTGGTGTTGTAGTGTGCGGTGTAGTAGTGGGTGGTGTTGTAGTGGGTGGTGTTGTAGTGTGTGTGGTGTAGTAGTGGGTGGTGTTGTAGTAGTGGGTGGTGTTGTAGTAGTGGGTGGTGTTGTAGTAGTGGGTGGTGTTGTAGTAGTGGGTGGTGTTGTAGTAGTGGGTGGTGTTGTAGTGTGTGTGGTGTAGTAGTGGGTGGTGTTGTAGTAGTGGGTGGTGTTGTAGTAGTGGGTGGTGTTGTAGTAGTGGGTGGTGTTGTAGTAGTGGGTGGTGTTGTAGTAGTGGGTGGTGTTGTAGTAGTGGGTGGTGTTGTAGTAGTGGGTGGTGTTGTAGTAGTGGGTGGTGTTGTAGTAGTGGGTGGTGTTGTAGTAGTGGGTGGTGTTGTAGTGGGTGTGGTGTAGTAGTGGGTGGTGTTGTAGTGGGTGGTGTTGTAGTGGGTGGTGTTGTAGTAGTGGGTGGTGTTGTAGTAGTGGGTGGTGTTGTAGTAGTGGGTGGTGTTGTAGTGGGTGGTGTTGTAGTGGGTGGTGTTGTAGTGGGTGGTGGTGTAGTGGGTGGTGTTGTAGTGGGTGGTGTTGTAGTGGGTGGTGTTGTAGTGTGCGGTGTAGTAGTGGGTGGTGTTGTAGTGGGTGGTGTTGTAGTGTGTGTGGTGTAGTAGTGGGTGGTGTTGTAGTAGTGGGTGGTGTTGTAGTAGTGGGTGGTGTTGTAGTAGTGGGTGGTGTTGTAGTAGTGGGTGGTGTTGTAGTAGTGGGTGGTGTTGTAGTGTGTGGTGTTGTGGTAGTGTGTGGTGTAGTAGTGGGTGGTGTAGTAGTGGGTGGTGTAGTAGTGGGTGGTGTAGTAGTGCGTGGTGTAGTAGTGGGTGGTGTTGTAGTGTGTGTGGTGTAGTAGTGTGTGTGTTGTAGTAGTGGGTGGTGTAGTAGTGGGTGGTGTAGTAGTGGGTGGTGTAGTAGTGGGTGGTGTTGTAGTGGGTGGTGTTGTAGTAGTGGGTGGTGTAGTAGTGGGTGGTGTAGTAGTGGGTGGTGTTGTAGTGGGTGGTGTTGTAGTGGGTGGTGTTGTAGTGTGTGTGGTGTAGTAGTGTGTGTGGTGTAGTAGTGGGTGGTGTAGTAGTGGGTGGTGTTGTAGTGTGTGTGGTGTTGTAGTAGTGGGTGGTGTTGTAGTGGGTGGTGTTGTAGTGTGTGTGGTGTAGTAGTGGGTGGTGTTGTAGTAGTGGGTGGTGTTGTAGTAGTGGGTGGTGTAGTGTGTGGTGTTGTAGTGTGTGGTGTTGTAGTGGGTGGTGTTGTAGTGGGTGGTGTTGTAGTGGGTGGTGTGTTGTAGTGTGTGTGGTGTAGTAGTGTGTGTGGTGTAGTAGTGGGTGGTGGTGTAGTAGTGGGTGGTGTTGTAGTGGGTGGTGTTGTAGTGTGTGTGGTGTAGTAGTGGGTGGTGGTGTAGTAGTGGGTGGTGTTGTAGTAGTGGGTGGTGTTGTAGTGGGTGGTGGTGTAGTGTGTGGTGTTGTAGTGTGTGGTGTTGTAGTGTGTGGTGTTGTAGTGGGTGGTGTTGTAGTGGGTGGTGTTGTAGTGTGTGTGGTGTAGTAGTGTGTGTGGTGTAGTAGTGTGTGTGGTGTTGTAGTGGGTGGTGTGTTGTAGTGGGTGGTGTTGTAGTGTGTGTGGTGTAGTAGTGTGTGGTGGTGTAGTAGTGTGTGGTGGTGTTGTAGTGGGTGGTGTTGTAGTGGGTGGTGTTGTAGTGTGTGGTGTTGTAGTGTGTGGTGTTGTAGTGTGTGGTGTTGTAGTGGGTGGTGGTGTAGTGTGTGGTGTTGTAGTGTGTGGTGTAGTAGTGTGTGTGGTGTTGTAGTGGGTGGTGTTGTAGTGTGTGTGGTGTAGTAGTGTGTGGTGGTGTTGTAGTGTGTGTGGTGTAGTAGTGTGTGGTGGTGTTGTAGTGGGTGGTGTTGTAGTGTGCGGTGGTGTAGTGTGCGGTGGTGTAGTGTGCGGTGGTGTAGTGGGTGGTGGTGTAGTAGTGTGTGGTGGTGTTGTAGTGTGTGGTGTAGTAGTGTGTGGTGGTGTTGTAGTGTGTGTGGTGTAGTAGTGTGTGGTGGTGTTGTAGTGGGTGGTGTTGTAGTGTGCGGTGGTGTAGTGTGCGGTGGTGTAGTGTGCGGTGGTGTAGTGGGTGGTGTTGTAGTAGTGTGTGGTGGTGTTGTAGTGTGTGGTGTAGTAGTGTGTGGTGGTGTTGTAGTGGGTGGTGTTGTAGTGTGCGGTGGTGTAGTGTGCGGTGGTGTAGTGGGTGGTGTTGTAGTGTGTGTGGTGTAGTAGTGTGTGGTGTAGTAGTGTGTGGTGTTGTAGTGGGTGGTGTAGTGTGTGGTGTAGTAGTGTGTGGTGTTGTAGTGTGTGGTGTGGTGTTGTAGTGTGTGGGTGCGTGTAGACGTAGGACACTACACGGCGGCTCTCGCTGGATGTACTGCAGTCCCATAGCCTAGGGAAGAGTGAACTATAAAGTATTCACACCCTCATCATTTGTTCCCTGTAGGTGTAGTTGTGTTCTGATTGGCTGATGTTGGGGTTTGCTGTGTGACCCCATGTTCGGGGGGACCGTTATACTCCTATAATGACGCTGTGCAGCACTGACACCTAGTGGCCAATTTCTGAAACTGCAAACCCCTCGGTGACCTCCTCCTTACCTGCTCACTCCCGCTCCTGTATTAAAGGGCCGGTGTCCAGTCTTCTATAAATAAAGCTTCATCCTATGTAGGAGAAGTTGTACAACTTTCTAATCTGCTTAGGTGCTTTAATTTCTCTCCATTTTCAATATGTCTGCTTGCTGTCAGTGATTGGGTACATTCATTGTTTACATCCAGAAGCTGAAAACCAGTCCTGACCACAATTGTATTCATCCTCCTGTTCTGTTACAATGTATCGGTCCACAGTCCCGACTGTTTACCTCACAGAGAATTGTCTTGACTGGATAGAATTGTAACAGACCCTCAGCTGTGAGAAGTATTCGGTCAAGGATGGGTTTTCAGCCTCTGGATGTAAACAAGAATGTTACCATTTGCTGACAGCAAACAGAGATCTTGAAAATGGTGAGGAATTGAGAAACCTTGTGGATGTAAAGCTGCTGGGGCGGCCCCTCTCCTTTATCACTGCGTAGATTTGCCATTCTGGACTCTGGGAAGGCTGGGTTGACACTTCCTTGGGCGTTCGAGTGGCGGCCATGTTTGTTGACACCCAGCTTTCCCAGGAGCAGATATAAGTCCTCTACAGCTGGGTACAATGTTGGGGGTGATCTCTGGTGACTACTCTCCCGCTCTCCCCGCAGAGGGCACCGGACGCCTCTTTTTTGAGTTTTACCGTCTCCTCCATGAAGCTCGACCGAAGGCGGGGGAGGAGCGGCCGTTCTTCTGGCTGTTCGAGAACGTGGTGGCCATGGGCGTCAGCGATAAAAGGGACATATCCCGTTTTCTAGAGGTAAGACGCGGGAGCGGGACGCCGGAGCGGCTGTGTATGGCTGAGGAGTTTACATCAGGACTTACACTCCAGTCACATCCAGAGCTGCATTCACAAATCTCTACAATGCCGACAAACGCCCCCCTGAAAGCTGAACTGATCCCGCACTGCGCTCTATCGTATCGTACACCGCCCGGTGTGAACACTACGAACTGCAGCACAGCAAAGATGTTAGCCTGAGAGTCAACAGGAAACCAGCAGAAGTGTGACTGTAGCTCTGGGTGTGACTGGAGTAGAAGACCAGTAACATTATTACATTTTATTTCCCTCCCTTTTATTTTGGGGCTATAATGTCGGACATGATGTCACTCTGCGGTCTCGTGTATGTCGGACATGATGTCACTGCGGTCTCGTATATGTCGGACATGATGTCACTCTGCGGTCTCGTGTATGTCGGATATGATGTCACTCTGGTCTCCTGTATGTCGGATATGATGTCACTCTGCGGTCTCGTGTATGTCGGATATGATGTCACTGCGGTCTCGTATATGTCGGACATGATGTCACTCTGCGGTCTCGTGTATGTCGGACATGATGTCACTCTGCGGTCTCGTGTATGTCGGATATGATGTCACTCTGCGGTCTCGTGTATGTCGGATATGCTGTCACTCTGCGGTCTCCTGTATGTCGGATATGATGTCACTCTGCGGTCTCGTATATGTCGGACATGATGTCACTCTGCGGTCTCGTGTATGTCGGATATGATGTCACTCTGGTCTCGTGTATGTCGGATATGATGTCACTCTGGTCTCGTGTATGTCGGATATGATGTCACTCTGCGGTCTCGTGTATGTCGGATATGATGTCACTCTGCGGTCTCCTGTATGTCGGACATGATGTCACTCTGCGGTCTCGTGTATGTCGGACATGATGTCACTGCGGTCTCGTATATGTCGGACATGATGTCACTCTGCGGTCTCGTGTATGTCGGATATGATGTCACTCTGGTCTCGTGTATGTCGGATATGATGTCACTCTTCGGTCTCGTGTATGTCGGATATGATGTCACTCTGCGGTCTCCTGTATGTCGGATATGATGTCACTCTGCGGTCTCGTGTATGTCGGATATGATGTCACTCTGCGGTCTCCTGTATGTCGGACATGATGTCACTCTGCGGTCTCGTGTATGTCGGATATGATGTCACTCTGCGGTCTCGTGTATGTCGGATATGATGTCACTCTGCGGTCTCGTGTATGTCGGACATGATGTCACTGCGGTCTCGTGTATGTCGGATATGATGTCACTCTGCGGTCTCCTGTATGTCGGATATGATGTCACTCTGGTCTCCTGTATGTCGGATATGATGTCACTCTGCGGTCTCGTGTATGTCGGATATGATGTCACTCTGCGGTCTCGTGTATGTCGGATATGATGTCACTCTGCGGTCTCGTGTATGTCGGATATGATGTCACTCTGCGGTCTCGTGTATGTCGGACATGATGTCACTGCGGTCTCGTGTATGTCGGATATGATGTCACTCTGCGGTCTCCTGTATGTCGGATATGATGTCACTCTGCGGTCTCGTGTATGTCGGATATGATGTCACTCTGGTCTCCTGTATGTCGGATATGATGTCACTCAGCGGTCTCGTGTATGTCGGATATGATGTCACTCTGCGGTCTCGTGTATGTCGGACATGATGTCACTCTGCGGTCTCGTGTATGTCGGATATGATGTCACTCTGCGGTCTCGTGTATGTCGGATATGATGTCACTCTTCGGTCTCGTGTATGTCGGATATGATGTCACTCTGCGGTCTCGTGTATGTCGGACATGATGTCACTGCGGTCTCGTGTATGTCGGATATGATGTCACTCTGCGGTCTCCTGTATGTCGGATATGATGTCACTCTGTGGTCTCGTGTATGTCGGATATGATGTCACTCTGCGGTCTCGTGTATGTCGGACATGATGTCACTGCGGTCTCGTATATGTCGGACATGATGTCACTCTGCGGTCTCGTGTATGTCGGACATGATGTCACTGCGGTCTCGTGTATGTCGGACATGATGTCACTCTGCGGTCTCGTGTATGTCGGATATGATGTCACTCTGGTCTCCTGTATGTCGGATATGATGTCACTCTGCGGTCTCGTGTATGTCGGATATGATGTCACTCTGCGGTCTCCTGTATGTCGGACATGATGTCACTCTGCGGTCTCGTGTATGTCGGATATGATGTCACTCTGCGGTCTCGTGTATGTCGGACATGATGTCACTGCGGTCTCGTATATGTCGGACATGATGTCACTCTGCGGTCTCGTGTATGTCGGACATGATGTCACTGCGGTCTCGTATATGTCGGACATGATGTCACTCTGCGGTCTCGTGTATGTCGGATATGATGTCACTCTGGTCTCGTGTATGTCGGATATGATGTCACTCTGCGGTCTCGTGTATGTCGGATATGATGTCACTCTGCGGTCTCCTGTATGTCGGATATGATGTCACTCTGCGGTCTCGTGTATGTCGGATATGATGTCACTCTGGTCTCCTGTATGTCGGATATGATGTCACTCTGCGGTCTCCTGTATGTCGGACATGATGTCACTCTGCGGTCTCGTGTATGTCGGATATGATGTCACTCTGCGGTCTCGTGTATGTCGGATATGATGTCACTCTGCGGTCTCGTGTACGTCGGACATGATGTCACTGCGGTCTCGTGTATGTCGGATATGATGTCACTCTGCGGTCTCCTGTATGTCGGATATGATGTCACTCTGGTCTCCTGTATGTCGGATATGATGTCACTCTGCGGTCTCGTGTATGTCGGATATGATGTCACTCTGCGGTCTCGTGTATGTCGGATATGATGTCACTCTGCGGTCTCGTGTATGTCGGATATGATGTCACTCTGCGGTCTCGTGTATGTCGGACATGATGTCACTGCGGTCTCGTGTATGTCGGATATGATGTCACTCTGCGGTCTCCTGTATGTCGGATATGATGTCACTCTGCGGTCTCGTGTATGTCGGATATGATGTCACTCTGGTCTCCTGTATGTCGGATATGATGTCACTCTGCGGTCTCGTGTATGTCGGATATGATGTCACTCTGCGGTCTCGTGTATGTCGGATATGATGTCACTCTGCGGTCTCGTGTATGTCGGATATGATGTCACTCTGCGGTCTCGTGTATGTCGGATATGATGTCACTCTGCGGTCTCGTGTATGTCGGATATGATGTCACTCTGCGGTCTCGTGTATGTCGGATATGATGTCACTCTGCGGTCTCCTGTATGTCGGATATGATGTCACACTGCGGTCTCGTGTGTGTCGGATATGACGTCACTCTGCGGTCTCGTGTGTGTCGGACATGATGTCACTGCGGTCTCGTGTATGTCGGATATGATGTCACTCTGCGGTCTCGTGTATGTCGGATATGATGTCACTCTGCGGTCTCGTGTGTGTCGGATATGATGTCACTCTGCGGTCTCCTGTATGTCGGATATGATGTCACTCAGCGGCCTCGTGTATGTCGGATATGATGTCACTCTGCGGTCTCGTGTATGTCGGATATGATGTCACTCTGCGGTCTCGTGTATGTCGGACATGATGTCACTCTGCGGTCTCGTGTATGTCGGATATGATGTCACTCTGCGGTCTCGTGTATGTCGGATATGATGTCACTCTGGTCTCGTGTATGTCGGATATGATGTCACTCTGCGGTCTCGTGTATGTCGGATATGATGTCACTCTGCGGTCTCCTGTATGTCGGATATGATGTCACTCTGCGGTCTCCTGTATGTCGGATATGATGTCACTCTGGTCTCCTGTATGTCGGATATGATGTCACTCTGCGGTCTCGTGTATGTCGGATATGATGTCACTCTGCGGTCTCGTGTATGTCGGATATGATGTCACTCTGCGGTCTCGTGTATGTCGGACATGATGTCACTGCGGTCTCGTGTATGTCGGATATGATGTCACTCTGCGGTCTCCTGTATGTCGGATATGATGTCACTCTGGTCTCCTGTATGTCGGATATGATGTCACTCTGCGGTCTCCTGTATGTCGGATATGATGTCACTCTGCGGTCTCGTGTATGTCGGATATGATGTCACTCTGCGGTCTCGTGTATGTCGGATATGATGTCACTCTGCGGTCTCGTGTATGTCGGACATGATGTCACTGCGGTCTCGTGTATGTCGGATATGATGTCACTCTGCGGTCTCGTGTATGTCGGACATGATGTCTTACTCTGCGGTCTCGTGTATGTCGGATATGATGTCACTCTGCGGTCTCGTGTATGTCGGATATGATGTCACTCTGCGGTCTCGTGTATGTCGGACATGATGTCACTCTGCGGTCTCGTGTATGTCGGATATGATGTCACTCTGCGGTCTCCTATGTGTCTGATATGATGTCACTCTGCGGTCTCGTGTATGTCGGACATGATGTCACTCTGCGGTCTCGTGTATGTCGGATATGATGTCACTCTGCGGTCTCGTGTATGTCGGATATGATGTCACTCTGGTCTCGTGTATGTCGGATATGATGTCACTCTGCGGTCTCGTGTATGTCGGATATGATGTCACTCTGCGGTCTCCTGTATGTCGGATATGATGTCACTCTGCGGTCTCCTGTATGTCGGATATGATGTCACTCTGGTCTCCTGTATGTCGGATATGATGTCACTCTGCGGTCTCGTGTATGTCGGATATGATGTCACTCTGCGGTCTCGTGTATGTCGGATATGATGTCACTCTGCGGTCTCGTGTATGTCGGACATGATGTCACTGCGGTCTCGTGTATGTCGGATATGATGTCACTCTGCGGTCTCCTGTATGTCGGATATGATGTCACTCTGGTCTCCTGTATGTCGGATATGATGTCACTCTGCGGTCTCCTGTATGTCGGATATGATGTCACTCTGCGGTCTCGTGTATGTCGGATATGATGTCACTCTGCGGTCTCGTGTATGTCGGATATGATGTCACTCTGCGGTCTCGTGTATGTCGGACATGATGTCGCTGCGGTCTCGTGTATGTCGGATATGATGTCACTCTGCGGTCTCGTGTATGTCGGACATGATGTCTTACTCTGCGGTCTCGTGTATGTCGGATATGATGTCACTCTGCGGTCTCGTGTATGTCGGATATGATGTCACTCTGCGGTCTCGTGTATGTCGGACATGATGTCACTCTGCGGTCTCGTGTATGTCGGATATGATGTCACTCTGCGGTCTCCTATGTGTCTGATATGATGTCACTCTGCGGTCTCGTGTATGTCGGATATGATGTCACTCTGCGGTCTCGTGTATGTCGGACATGATGTCACTCTGCGGTCTCGTGTATGTCGGATATGATGTCACTCTGCGGTCTCCTATGTGTCTGATATGATGTCACTCTGCGGTCTCGTGTATGTCGGATATGATGTCACTCTGCGGTCTCGTGTATGTCGGATATGATGTCACTCAGCGGTCTCGTGTATGTCGGATATGATGTCACTCTGCGGTCTCGTGTATGTCGGATATGATGTCACTCTGCGGTCTCGTGTGTGTCGGACATGATGTCACTCTGCGGTCTCGTGTGTGTCGGATATGATGTCACTCTGCGGTCTCGTGTGTGTCGGATATGATGTCACTCTGCGGTCTCGTGTATGTCGGATATGATGTCACTCTGCGGTCTCGTGTATGTCGGATATGATGTCACTCTGCGGTCTCGTGTATGTCGGATATGATGTCACTCTGCGGTCTCGTGTGTGTCGGATATGATGTCACTCTGCGGTCTCGTGTGTGTCGGATATGATGTCACTCTGCGGTCTCGTATATGTCGGACATGATGTCACTCTGCGGTCTCGTGTATGTCGGACATGATGTCACTGCGGTCTCGTATATGTCGGATATGATGTCACTCTGCGGTCTCGTGTATGTCGGATATGATGTCACTCTGCGGTCTCGTGTATGTCGGACATGATGTCACTCTGCGGTCTCGTGTGTGTCGGATATGATGTCACTCTGCGGTCTCGTGTGTGTCGGATATGATGTCACTCTGCGGTCTCGTGTATGTCGGATATGATGTCACTCTGCGGTCTCGTGTATGTCGGATATGATGTCACTCTGCGGTCTCGTGTATGTCGGACATGATGTCACTCTGCGGTCTCGTATATGTCGGACATGATGTCACTCTGCGGTCTCGTGTATGTCGGACATGATGTCACTCTGCGGTCTCCTGTATGTCGGATATGATGTCACTCTGCGGTCTCGTGTATGTCGGATATGATGTCACTCTGCGGTCTCGTGTATGTCGGATATGATGTCACTCTGCGGTCTCGTGTATGTCGGACATGATGTCACTCTGCGGTCTCCTGTATGTCGGATATGATGTCACTCTGCGGTCTCGTGTATGTCGGATATGATGTCACTCTGCGGTCTCCTGTATGTCGGATATGATGTCACTCTGCGGTCTCCTGTATGTCGGATATGATGTCACTCTGCGGTCTCGTGTATGTCGGATATGATGTCACTCTGCGGTCTCGTGTATGTCGGATATGATGTCACTCTGCGGTCTCGTGTATGTCGGATATGATGTCACTCTGCGGTCTCGTGTATGTCGGATATGATGTCACTCTGCGGTCTCCTGTATGTCGGACATGATGTCACTGCGGTCTCGTGTATGTCGGACATGATGTCACTCTGCGGTCTCCTGTATGTCGGATATGATGTCACTGCGGTCTCGTGTATGTCGGATATGATGTCACTCTGCGGTCTCGTGTATGTCGGATATGATGTCACTCTGGTCTCCTGTATGTCGGATATGATGTCACTCTGCGGTCTCGTGTATGTCGGATATGATGTCACTCTGCGGTCTCGTGTATGTCGGATATGATGTCACTCTGCGGTCTCGTGTATGTCGGATATGATGTCACTCTGCGGTCTCGTGTATGTCGGATATGATGTCACTCTGCGGTCTCCTGTATGTCGGACATGATGTCACTCTGCGGTCTCGTGTATGTCGGACATGATGTCACTCTGCGGTCTCGTGTATGTCGGACATGATGTCACTCTGCGGTCTCCTGTATGTCGGATATGATGTCACTGCGGTCTCGTGTATGTCGGATATGATGTCACTCTGCGGTCTCGTGTATGTCGGATATGATGTCACTCTGGTCTCCTGTATGTCGGATATGATGTCACTCTGGTCTCGTGTATGTCGGATATGATGTCACTCTGCGGTCTCGTGTATGTCGGATATGATGTCACTCTGCGGTCTCGTGTATGTCGGATATGATGTCACTCTGCGGTCTCGTGTATGTCAGATATGATGTCACTCTGCGGTCTCCTGTATGTCGGACATGATGTCACTCTGCGGTCTCGTGTATGTCGGACATGATGTCACTCTGCGGTCTCGTGTATGTCGGACATGATGTCTTACTCTGCGGTCTCTTTTTCTCTCTTTTCATGTTTCAGTCGAACCCGGTGATGATCGATGCCAGGGAGGTGTCTGCAGCGCACCGGGCCCGGTACTTTTGGGGTAACCTCCCGGGTATGAACAGGTGGGTAGATCTGCGCTGTCTGTACGGTGTCCTCTCACAGGAGAATTCTCATTTAGTGCCGGATCATTGGATTTTCTGGACTATCGGATGCAGCAATTCCAGTCGTTTGTAAAATGAATAAAGATGTCATTAGCAGGAGCTCGGCCCCCACTCACCTGCAGGTCACATGTACCCGGCGCCATCTGCGCCACCTGATTGACTGATCCCCGATGTTGCTCTCTATACGTAGCTGTGAATGTTGATCCTCTGGGGGATGGGGTGTTGGGGCAGTGCCCGTCCTTCCTCTTCCTGCCCGCTCTCCTGGGCTACTCCACTGGTTACGGCCTCCGCTGCTTCGCAGATTCTGCTCTGCCGTTCCTGGACTGATCTGGGGCGAGTCTGGTACAAATCCCTCGTGTAGCTCCGTCCACAATACTACAGAATGACGTCACACGGGACCGGCAGGGATGAGACGTCTTAAAGCCACGGCGCGCTTTTATCCCGTGTTCACTGTGAGGTCGTGTGACTGCGCCGTCTCCGTATTAACCATTACCTTTCCCGTGTCTCTAGGCCTCTGGTCTCCACAATAAATGACAGGCTGGACTTACAGGACTGTCTGGATCACGGCAGGATAGCAAAGGTGAGGAAGCGATCCCCCCTCCCCCCCCCTGGTAGTCCGGAACGAATCCCTATAGTCTGACCCTGGTGAACCTGAGCCCTATAATATACACGTATCACCCGTAGACATGGTCGGTTCGCCAGGGGTTTGATGATTTTTCCCGTGATGACGTCACTCCGGCCTGTAAAGACAATGAGTCCAGTCATATATATAATGCCGTTCCCTAATATCAGGCAATCCGACGTGTAGACAACGAGACCCCCGGCGTGTTTCAGACTAGAACAGCCTTCTTAAAGGCATACACTTAATTTAAAAGGGCAGGTGGGAGGAGCCTATATATAACACTTGTTGGAGCAGCTATAATGAATTATTATTGGCTGGGCTGGACTGAGCAATCAGACAGTGCCCATAAGGGTCTAGTATTGCCCCCCCTCCCCCGTCTAAGGCTGACAGTTCAGTGACATCATCGGTTTAGTTCTCGGTAATGAATCCAGTACACGTTGTATATGGGGCGCACCACCGCTGTGTGTACAGGCGCCCTAATATGTCCTGTACCGGTACCATGACCGCAGGGATCCGGGGGGGGGGATGTTCATGTCCGCCGGTGCCCGGGTTACGGGTGGTGTTTGTTATGAGGTGCCGGCCGTCCCTCTGCTCCTGTTCACCTCATCGTCTTGTCTCCTGCAGTTTGGCAAAGTCCGAACCATCACCACTAGATCCAACTCTATCAAGCAGGGGAAGGACCAGCATTTTCCGGTGTTCATGAATGAGAAGGAGGACATTCTGTGGTGCACCGAGATGGAGCGGTGGGTGCCGGTCCCGGGGTGGATATAGAGAGAGATAAATCTATATATAAATAACATTTCTTTTTTTATATATATTCATTTTTATTTTATGATTTTTTTACATTTATTTTATATCCTATGTTTTTTTCTGCCATTTTATTTTTATATTTATATTTATTCTAATAGATTTTTTTATTTATTTTCTGTCATTTTATATATTTTTTGTTTATATCCTTTATATATTCTATATTTTATCTTTATTTTAGATCATTTTATATTTTTTATTAATATCATTATATCGTTTTTTAGATCCTTTTATATATTATTTTTTATTATTTATTTTAGATCATTTTATATATTTATCTGTTTATAAAAAAAAGAATCCGCGTGTAATTGAGTCGAATTTCATGACATTTTAGTCTTTATCGTCTATTTGTTTTTAACTCTGATCTGTGTCGCCTTCCGCTCCAGGGTTTTCGGCTTCCCGGTCCACTACACGGATGTCTCAAACATGAGCCGTTTGGCCCGGCAAAGGCTTCTGGGAAGATCTTGGAGCGTCCCGGTCATTCGTCACCTCTTTGCCCCCCTTAAGGAATTTTTTGCCTGTGTTTAAGTCATTGAGGCAAAAGGGACCTGAGGCCGATCCCCCAACCTTCCTGCTCCCTAAAACCGGCCCCTCCGCTCCCTTCTCGGCTCCACCAAGGAAAGAAGAAGAATTTTAGGCAAATGTTCAAGAGAGAAAACAAAAGCCGGTGGGAAAGAAGCGGCAGCGCTGAGGAGCGGGCGGGGGCGTCCGAGCAGACGCTTCTACGTAACTTCTTGTTCCGTGTTACGTTCTCCTTTTACGTCTCATTTTAAGTTTTTACCGTGATGTTTTTGTAGGGGGAGGGGGAGGGGGATACTTTTATCCTTCTGAAGTTTTTAGTACTATTAATGTCTGCAGGTCTTTTAAGAGATCGTCCCCGGGAAGACGTCTTGAGAGGACGAGCAGCCGCTTTCAGGTTTTTACATTTTAGTCCATTTTAGAGATTGTAGTCCCCCCCCCCCCCCCCATCCCGGTGCTAAGAGTCCGGCTTTCCTGTTTTAGTTTTATGGGTCTTTTAGATGTTCAGCGGCCGCCCACCGCTGAGGCTAGTGGGGGAAGGGAAAGCTGGGCTTTATTTTTTTTTTAGGCTGCAAATAAAAGGTTAAGTTTATACGTACACACAATGCAAACGTTCCGTGATGTACAAGTCGTGGATGGGGAATGGCGGACGTAGCGGCACAAGGGAGGGGCTTATGTGATTCCACACGTATGTTCCAGGCCCCTCTTAGCACACACTGAAGCCCATGTCTGCTGACCGGTGCTGTTCCCTTAACGCCTTCTGGGCCGACCGCGCCCAGCGTACATCACATTGTCCACGTCTCACTCACACGGTCTTTGGTCCGATCACCTTTTAATGCGACGACTGGAAAAACCGAGGATATCTAAACGTATCGGCATTTCCAATGTTGTCATGCAGGATCAATGTTACGAGGAGAATGTTGCTCGAAACGAAACACAATTTTATTTATTTTTTTACAGTATTTCAGGTGCCTCAAGCAAGAGGCCAGGAAAAAAAAACAATAGCAGCTCAGACAAATACAATAACAGCCACTACAAGTGTGTGCACAACCTCTATCTGCTGTATGAAAGGGAGAACCCGCTCTAAGGGCGCGACCGCCCGGAGACAGGCGGGGATTTTCCACAATGGTGCTTATACATTTCACTTCTTGTCTTTTTCCTTAATATGCCATCTCCGCAGCCAAATAGGCAGATTTAAAGCCCCAAAATATATATACTATATATAAGATGTATATCCTATATGTCTAATGCTACTATATATATTATAGAGTGGTATTATAGTATCATTTAGTTTTGTCCATGATTGGCTGTAGCGGTCCATATTGGATCTGTTGACCATAGCTTCCGTAGGGCACAAATTGTTGCTAGTGCACCCTGCTGGTATCTTGGAGCTAAGTTTGTATAATTGCTGTCCGTGATTAAGCAGAGGTAATATCTGTCAGTACTTAAGCAGGGGGCGGTGTCTGTCAGTGATTGAGCAGGGGGCGGTATTTGCCAGTGATTAAACAGGGGCGATTACTGTCAGTGATTAAGCAGGGGGCGGTTACCGGCAGTGATTAAGCAGGGGGGCGGTTACCGGCAATGATTAAGCAGGGGGCGGTTACCGGCAGTGATTAATCAGGGGCGGTTACTGTCGGTGATTGAGCAGGGTGCAGTTACTGTCAGTGATTAAGCAGGGGGCGGTTACTGTCAGTGATTAGGCAGGGGGCGGTTACTGTCAGTAAATAATCAGGGGCGGTTACTGTCGGTGATTGAGCAGGGGGCAGTTACTGTCGGTGAATGAGCAGGGGCGGTTACTGTCGGTGATTGTGCAGGGGGCAGTTACTGTCGGTGAATGAGCAGGGGGCAGTTACTGTCAGTGATTAAGCAGGGGGCGGTTACTGTCAGTGATTAGGCAGGGGGCGGTTACTGTCAGTAATTAATCAGGGGCGGTTACTGTCGGTGATTGAGCAGGGGGCGGTTACTGTCAGTGATTAGGCAGGGGGCGGTTACTGTCAGTAATTAATCAGGGGCGGTTACTGTCGGTGATTGAGCAGGGGGCAGTTACTGTCGGTGAATGAGCAGGGGCGGTTACTGTCGGTGATTGTGCAGGGGGCAGTTACTGTCGGTGAATGAGCAGGGGGCAGTTACTGTCAGTGATTAAGCAGGGGGCGGTTACTGTCAGTGATTAGGCAGGGGGCGGTTACTGTCAGTAATTAATCAGGGGCGGTTACTGTCGGTGATTGAGCAGGGGGCGGTTACTGTCAGTGATTAGGCAGGGGGCGGTTACTGTCAGTAATTAATCAGGGGCAGTTACTGTCGGTGAATGAGCAGGGGCGGTTACTGTCGGTGATTGAGCAGGGGGCAGTTACTGTCGGTGAATGAGCAGGGGCGGTTACTGTCGGTGATTGTGCAGGGGGCAGTTACTGTCGGTGAATGAGCAGGGGCGGTTACTGTCGGTGAATGAGCAGGGGCGGTTACTGTCGGTGAATGAGCAGGGGCGGTTACTGTCGGTGATTGAGCAGGGGGTGGTTACTGTCGGTGATTGAGCAGGGGGTGGTTACTGTCGGTGAATGAGCAGGGGCGGTTACTGTCGGTGATTGAGCAGGGAGCGGTTACTGTCGGTGATTGAGCAGGGGGCGGTTACTCTCGGTGATTGAGCAGGGGGCGGTTACTGTCGGTGAATGAGCAGGGGGCGGTTACTGTCGGTGATTGAGCAGGGTGCAGTTACTGTCAGTGATTAAGCAGGGGGCGGTTACTGTCAGTGATTAGGCAGGGGGCGGTTACTGTCAGTGATTAGGCAGGGGGCGGTTACTGTCAGTAAATAATCAGGGGCGGTTACTGTCGGTGATTGAGCAGGGGGCAGTTACTGTCGGTGAATGAGCAGGGGCGGTTACTGTCGGTGATTGTGCAGGGGGCAGTTACTGTCGGTGAATGAGCAGGGGGCAGTTACTGTCAGTGATTAAGCAGGGGGCGGTTACTGTCAGTGATTAGGCAGGGGGCGGTTACTGTCAGTAATTAATCAGGGGCGGTTACTGTCGGTGATTGAGCAGGGGGCGGTTACTGTCAGTGATTAGGCAGGGGGCGGTTACTGTCAGTAATTAATCAGGGGCGGTTACTGTCGGTGATTGAGCAGGGGGCAGTTACTGTCGGTGAATGAGCAGGGGCGGTTACTGTCGGTGATTGTGCAGGGGGCAGTTACTGTCGGTGATTGAGCAGGGGGCAGTTACTGTCGGTGAATGAGCAGGGGCGGTTACTGTCGGTGATTGAGCAGGGGGCAGTTACTGTCGGTGAATGAGCAGGGGCGGTTACTGTCGGTGATTGTGCAGGGGGCAGTTACTGTCGGTGAATGAGCAGGGGGCAGTTACTGTCGGTGAATGAGCAGGGGCGGTTACTGTCGGTGAATGAGCAGGGGCGGTTACTGTCGGTGATTGAGCAGGGGGTGGTTACTGTCGGTGATTGAGCAGGGGGTGGTTACTGTCGGTGAATGAGCAGGGGCGGTTACTGTCGGTGATTGAGCAGGGAGCGGTTACTGTCGGTGATTGAGCAGGGGGCGGTTACTCTCGGTGATTGAGCAGGGGGCGGTTACTGTCGGTGAATGAGCAGGGGGCGGTTACTGTCGGTGATTGAGCAGGGGGCAGTTACTGTCGGTGATTGAGCAGGGGGCAGTTACTGTCGGTGATTGAGTAGGGGGCAGTTACTGTCGGTGATTGAGCAGGGGGCAGTTACTGTCGGTGAATGAGCAGGGGCGGTTACTGTCGGTGATTGAGCAGGGGCGGTTACTGTCAGTGAATGAGCAGGGACAGTAACTCCACGATTAGCAGGGGCAGTAATTATCAGCGTTTAAGCAGGGGCGGTAACTCTGTGATTAGGCAGGGGCATGTCTATCTGTGCTTAAGCAGGGGCAGTAACTACCAGTGATTAGCAAGGGCGGTAACTGTCAGTGACTGAGCAGGGTCGGTGACTTTCAGTAATTAAGCAGGGTCAGTAACTTTTTGTGATTAGGCAGGGGCGTGTCTATCTGTGCTTAAGCAGGGGCACTAATTGTCATTGATTATCCAGGGCAGTAACTGTCAGTGATTAAGCAGGGGCGTTAACTCAGTGATTAAGCAGGGGCGTGTCCATCTGTGCTTAAGCACGGGCAGTAACGGTTCAACTATGTTTATGCTTGTACTTTTTGTTTACTTTTAATGTGTGCACACACTTGTAGAGCTCATGGTACTACTTATTACTACTGTATACAACACTTGGTGCTTTCCATAAATGGGATGATTAAAAACATTTGTTTCCAATGGTGCCTTAATGAGAACTTGTCACCCACGAGCCGCAGGGGAAATTTGGCGCTTCCTGGACATATATATACGATCACGGTGCTGACCATGTGATCTGGTGCTTCTATACTAAACATGTGCCTAACATACCAATATCTGACTGACCTCATGACACAACAGAGGAGACATCACCGGGAGAATTTTTTTTTCTCCAAACCATCCGTACCACCATAGTTTCCTGGCATCGCTCATCTATTTATCTCATGGGGTAAAGCAAATCATAATCTCCCTATTATAATACACCATCCCATTCACACTCGTGAAGAGTGCCTTATTCCACTGTATGGCCACGTGTCTGTTCTGGCCTCGTGGTTTATCTCATCATTGGATTTATTGGTTTGGAAGTGTTATACACATAGATCATTGGTATCACTTGATCAGACCACGTGTGACCCCTCTATATAGTAAGGGGGGACCTGCTATTTGACGGGGGCTCTGATCCATGCATTTCCGATGTGGTGCTAAAGTCACTTAATTTACCAATTGGTGACAAAAAGTCGAAGCAGCGTTTACCCATCCATTGGCTGCTTTTTGTGAATATTGGTTCCAACAATTGTAGGTGGCAAGCACCAATTGTCGTCTTCCACGTGAGGACAGGTGTCAGCGGTGCCTTATTGCCAACATGTTTGCATTAAACCGGCACCAGCTGTAATGTTCCCCTCAAAGTCAGCTGCCCAAGACTCATGGCTATGCAGATGCCAACCACAGGCCTGGGTTTTTTGGCCTGTTCATACTCAGAGCTATGCAACACAAGCATAAGTTGTATCAAAGGTTCCAGATCACAGCGGTTTTCTACTATCTGGAAATAGGGGGTGGTTGTACGTCTTTTCCAAATCTGCCACTTCCCCCCAGGCCTATTCCAATCTATTCTGCATTTACAGAGAATCTGCAAAACCCAAAACTGGGACCAACACTGGTGCTTGCTGTGTAGATTTACATACATTTACTGTATTAATGGGGGGAGAGATCACGCCCTCATGAGTGCTAAATCATACTGAGCTTCCAACGGAGCATCTCAGGCAAGACCAGCCTCATGCACCTCCAGCGGAATAAAGATGTTTTTAGTCATCCCCCAACATCAGACAATAAACGTACCTGCTTTTTATACTCCTGTTAATAAACACGATCTTGTACCCCTTCATCTCAGAGGGGGTGTTATATAATAGCTACTATGTTATATGAACATCACTAAGACTGGTATTCTAAGATTTTAGCGCGCAGAGGATGGTGGTACAGTTGTGGGGTCCACAACCACCCCTCTGCTATTTTATATTGTGTAAACAGATGGAACTTTCTGATAGCTGTTGCTGACATGAATCTCGTCTCTTTGTGTTGTTAGGGGTTGACATCGGCCCTCAGTCCTCTCCTCCTTTATATATGATGTGAACATTTTTATTTTTTTGTGTCCAAGTACTTGATGAAGGCTGGGCTGTGCTGTAACACTCTGGACGAAATGTAACTGTTTATCCTGTTCTTTTATGTTCCACTTGGCCTCTGTTATCACCGTGTTATTATTTTGCTTTTGTTGGGCAAGCAGCCAGTGGCTGTTTGACGGGTCTCGCACCTGCAGACTCCTAGCCGACCATACAGTTGACCTTCTTGCCACCAACCAACCAAATGGTGGAGTTGATGGTAGGATTTCTTGGCACAAATGTAGTCAGGCTTAGCCCTGGCTTGGAGTGCTGACATTTTGCAGAAAAGAAAATAATTTGTCAATTTTGGTTATATTTACCCTATTAAAGTAATTTTCCTCTATTTTGTGCTCCTGTACTGAAAATATTCGCAAATTATACAATACATAATATTAATGGAAATGCACTGGAAAGTTTCTGAGAGGCGGAGCTGTGGGAGGAAAGGGCAGACTCCGTAGTTTTCCCGCTGGCTCCGTCAGTAGGCTGCTCACTATTTGTCGTCAGCCTATTGACAGATCAGATGGGACGAGCGTTACTGCAGAGAATTGGAATCTTCCCAGCAGCCCTGCTTTAGATTGAGAATATTTCTATAGCTTAAAGGGGTTGTCTCATCAGAGACATCTTTCAGAACGTAATTTTGTCTTGGGAGGCCTGAAGCCAGACCGGTATTATTGTACTAGATGGCGGTCCTTCAGTTTATTCTGCCAGAATGGGAGCTTCTCTTACAGGTGGCTCTACTTTCTGACTCATAGAGGGGGGACCTGCCCCTAAAAGCGTTCAAATGCCCCAATGGGGGTTGCCTTCATGAGACAATCCCTGTAAGGGATCAATGCACATAATGATGTAACATTGGGGAATTTCTATAAGCAGAGATGGTGCTATACACTATTACCGCTCCCACGACTTGACACCAACATGGCCGTCTTCCTAACAAATGCATGTGATGACAAAAAGGTAATCGGGAGACTTGTTGCCATTTCCCGTATCATTAAGCGACCCCTCCCTGTGGCATTTGGTTAAATCTGGCGGATGTTGGTCGTTACCCGATGCTCTAGGCAGGTCTCGGTGAACACACATTGGATTATATTACCCATAATGCAGTGCCCTGTCTGAGTCCTGACGGTCTGTGCTCTTGGCTGGTTTGGTCATGTGTGATCGAGATGGATAAAACATATGGTAACTGAGATCCCGGATGGAGCGGGGGAAATTAAGCATTATATGGCATCCCAATAAAAACAATGGGATGTCCTCTAACCAGGAGAGTCACTGGGTCCTCCAGAGCGAGAAGTCACTCTTTGTAGTGGTTCAAAAAGCCTAATATGTTGCCTGAATTAGACAACTTATTTAATGGGCTTGTCCAGTTTAGAAGACCCATTGTCATACACCCTATTAGGGAATTCTGAGTTAATATCGGGGGGTCCTCTGTTCAGGATCCTCAACTCTTGCCCAGAGTGGAGAGCAGTTACATATAGCGTCTCTCTATCTGGAGGACCCGTCCTGTCCCGTATTACACTGACAACACGCTGATATGATTGGACACTGTAATGCTTTGTTTCCCCTGTGGGTCTCCCTACTCCACCCCAAAGGCAGATGGCTGGGGAAAGGAGGATCGGGCATGTTAGAGTTCAATATTCCCATTCCTTTAGTTTGGTGGGAGATAAGCCCCTACTCTCTTCCACAGTAAAATAGACATGCACAGGCCGTCTACGTATGTATGGGGGAGTCTGAAGAAGCAGCTCCATTAATATTCATGTCCTGAAGGATAATTGTAATTTTTGGCAGCAATGTAGTAGAGCGATCTTGAGGACCCCATGGTAGTCTTATCCCTGCATACATATTGATCGCCAGCCAACAATGTAACGCTAGCCACCCCCTGGCCTCCACTCCATGGAGTGCAGTTAGGTCGTCCATTCTTGATTTTCATGGCTATTGTCTCCTCCATCACCACCCAAGATAAGAGGTGTCTGCTGATAGCTTCTCCACCTCCCTCCCCCATTGCCCAGTGCAGTCATCTATAATGAAACATGGCAGCACATGTACCAAAAATCCTACCCCTTTCATATAGGTCGCCTATAGCCCCACTTATAGAGGCTGCCCAAAGGTACAAGACTCCAGTAGACCAGTGGGGGTCCCAAATGGAAATTCCTGAAAGATTGGAGATAGTGGGCCAACGAGGAATACTCGTACTAATATCAGCGCCCATTCTCCATCCATAGCTCTACTACCATCCCACACAATCGCAGTGACTAGCCCGTTACTTCATATTAATGACCTGGGTACAAGTTGGTCACCAAGGAGTTAAGGAAAATAAGACTATTTGGCGTATTGATGAGGGTATGTGCACACACACTAATTACGTCCGTAATTGACGGACGTATTTCGGCCGCAAGTCCCGGACCGAACACAGTGCAGGGAGCAGGGCTCCTAGCATCATACTTATGTACGATGCTAGGAGTCTCTGACCCGCTGCAGGACAACTGTCCGGTACTGAAAACATGATTACAGTACGGGACAGTTGTCCTGCAGCGAGGCAGGGACTCCTAGCATCGTACATAAGTATGATGCTAGGAGCCCGGCTCCCTGCACTGTGTTCGGTCCGGGACTTGCGGCCGAAATACGTCCATCACTTACGGACGTAATTAGTGTGTGTGCACATACCCTTACTGTTGACGGGTCAGCTTCTACTTTCGGTGCTCACTGTTTCCTGCGGGGGGGGGGGGTATTTTCACTTTCCGTCCTTTAATCCTTGACATTCCAAAACTATTTGTCCAGATTTCAGCTGTGAGGAAAGACGCGCCCTAACCTGACCGTAGATCCATGGCCACAGAGCCGGGCATGAATAGTCCCCGCTTCCCTGGGGTAACGTGTACACACCGGACGCTTTAATGGTGTAACGGTCTCTTTACGTTGGCAGAATGTTCGACTTTTTATATTGTAACATTTGCTTTGCAACTCACTGGACTGGAAATGTTTATGAAGAATCCCCCCTTGACAGGCTGCTACACCCATAATGCATCACATTCACTTCCATGTCAACTATGGCTCCAAGTTGCACATAGATGTGGCCAATGCAACTGAACGTTCCCGCGCTTGTCTTTTCTTTCTTTCCTGGACCTCTTTGTTCCAGAGATATGGCCACTGTTGTGTTTGCTTTCTATATACTAAATTGCTGTAGTTAGCCAACAAGGCGTGAACTACCCTGAAGCTGCCTCGCGCTGATTAGTCAGCATCAGAGGCAGGGAAGCTAGCTCCACCCCTTTGACTAATTACAGCAAATTAGCATATAGGGAGCCAACACAACAATGGGCCATATCTCTGGAACGGTGGGGACCAGGAAAAAAAAAGAAAAACCTGTGGAATCGGGGAAACCGCGCTACTCAGGTCAGTAAACCAATTCAAGTTATATGAGCTAGTGACAGGTCGTCTTTAGGGGTCACCTCACACAACTAAGGCTGACCAGAGCCCCCAGGCTTTGACTAGTGACTACATATCGTCCATATGGGCGTCATGTTACATGTGAATAACCGGCTGGGTGTACGGTTGAAGAGACTCTTCTTCACTGATGTCCACCACTGGAGCCCATCATCTATGGCATAACATATGACCTCTGTGTGTTCACCCAATCTGTGTAGACCAGGCCTGGCACGTCAAAGCCATTTTTAGGAGTTGTCTGGTTAGAAGTGAATAGATTCATAGAAGTCAATCGATGAGATTGGTTGTTTAGGAATCGACTAGCCATGTCTGGTCTGTACAGGGCTCTGAGTTACATGTTGCCTTCTACCTTAAGATTTCAAAGCTGAATTCATAATTCTGCTGGTTTCCTGATACCAGCGAGCAGTGCAGTGTGGGAATGAGGATTATAGTTACATGGAGATGTTATCATATGACGGAGGACAGACGAGCTAAAAACACAAGCAGAATTTCTGAAAGCAGCTCTGGGTGTGACTAGTGGAGAAAATGGCCGGGGAAAAAAAAAACAAAATGAGTAAAAAAACAGTAGAGCAAAATATTTCCACAATACGGAGTCCGTTTGGCGGTGCATTTTCTACAGAGCTGTAGGCACTCAGTGTTTCGCTGTATGGTGCCTCCCAACCTCGCCATATTACGGAGATATTCTACTCTAGGAGCACCGCTTCCTTATACCTCCGTAATACGGCGTCTTGAACATCAGTTTTTCTTCCATAGGGGCCTCATTGCAGCTCCTCCCAACTTGCAGGCCTCCTTCTGAAATAAAACAATAAAATCAGAAGATAATGGACTTGCCCTTTAACGGCCCTTTTACAGAGAGCGCCGATCAGTGAGACATCGTTGATCGGCGCTCGTTTGCTCCTGTCACACGGAGCTGTGGATGGGGATGAGCGGCCGTTATTCCGATCGCTCGTCCCCATACATTATCATCACGTCGGCAGTGGGGAGATGCGCTGCCGGCCGATAATATTTTACTTTTTTAAAACGATCCGACCGGCGGATGATCATCTGCTGATCGCTGCCCTTTTTACACAGGGCAACGAGCGTTATATGATCCATCGTCTGCCCGATAATCGCTTTACTCTCGACTTGAGGTCGGCAAAAAATGGACTCTACAGGTGATGAGAAAAAATAAAAAATTTCTCCATAATTCACTATCGTTTTCGTTTTTCGTTGTTCACAGCCCGAAGCGAAATTTAAAAAAACCTTCAAAGCTAGAAAACATAAACCTTAAGAAAAGAATAAAAAATCAAATGCCTGAATCCCTTAACAGAAGCAGAAGGTGGACGGTGATTTAAAAAGGTGCTAAACATTTTATGAGAAATATATATTGTTAAATTAAATCTATCGCTCGACGACTGTTTTTGCTTTTGTTTTTCCGTTATAACTTTCTCTTGTTTTCCTTTTATTATGGGGGTGGGGTGGGGGGGGGGTTCTTGGAGTGCTCTAGGACGGCACGGTTATTTTACTCTTCTATATTATTATTACGGAAACAAAAAATAAAAAGGCATTTTAACTTTGTACTTGAAATACAGAAAAAAATAAAAACGCAAGCAAAAAGATTTTCCGTGTTTTAGCCTAGACATTGAACTAGTTGGTGCTTTAACTCTTTGTGACAATGACGTATACTGAAGATGAAACTACGTAGAGACTTTGATAACTTTTCCTGTTCCATAATGACAGCTGTTCCATAATGACAGCTGTTCCATGTTCTATCCATCTTGAAAGTCGCCTTTTGTTTACCCCACATTCCTTACCCTCGGAATCTATGGGGTCACGTCTTCATTTCCATTCCTCCCTGCGTTCTCCCGTCTGTGAGTTCCTTGTGTCTTCGTGTTTACTCTGCCATCTGCTTGGCAAATGGTGTCACCAAAAATGTGGAAAAAGAAATGTTCTATGTAGAGATGTAAGTGGAGAAACCGTGGTAGTGAGGCTGGAGATAACGCTCGTGTCTTCTTGTGTGTCATCTTTCGTGAAGTTAGAATGTTGAGGTCCGTTCCTACGTGTCGATGGTCAGAGTCCATATATATATATATATATCTCAAGTCTACTATGGTTTAAAGCTACTAGTTAACGGCACCATTTGCCTAAGCATGCGTCGGGTAAGCCGGGGTGTGGCACGGGTCCGCTACCACTATCAGGAAAGGGTGGACTATCTATGGTGGCTTTTATGGATGTTCTACTATTGTTCCCAAACGACAAATACCTCTTGCTTGTGCCCAACTTTTAGATGTTTCATAGATGGTGGAGTTGAATTCCTCTCTTCCAGCTACGACTTTGGTGGTAGACTTGCCAATTGTATCCTGGTCATGGTTTTATGCCATGTTGACATTCTTGGGTCATCTGCCATAGATTTAAGGTCCTACCAGGGATATTGGATGGCCTTTTGTAGTTCTGTAGAGCTTAGATGGTGGGGTTGAATGTCTTCTGAGATCTATGTTAACATCTCCTCTACCAGTAGACTGGCTAGCTGATGCCCCAAAGAGTCCATATCTTGGTTTGTGCCATGTTGAAATTCTTGGGTTATCTGCCATAGATTTAAGGTCTTGCCAGAGATGTTGGTTCGTCTTTTTTTTTTTTTTTAGCTCTGTAGATCTTAGATGTTGGAGTTGAATGTCTCCTGAGATCTATGTTAACCCCTCCTTTACCAGTAGACTGGCTAGCTGATGTCCCAAAGAGTCCATGTCTTTGTTTTAGGCCATGTAGGCATTCAGCATTCTTGGGTCATCTGCCAAAGATGTAAAAATCCCACCCAGGATATTGGTTGGACTTTTCCAGTAATGGAAGCAAGTTGATAGTAGGTGAGGGACCTGTGTCATTTCCCCCGTGTCACTGCTTTAGTCCCTCTGATAAGGAGACCTCTGTCATAGAAATGGTGTTAGCCACTGTTTTTTTTAAGGTTTGCTATTTATTGACAGTCAAAATGTACATTACTCCAAATGGTTGATGGAAGGAGAAGCGCAGGTGGAGAGAGGAGAACGTGAAGGAAGTGAGAGGGGATTTTTCGTTTTATTTTTGATGAATAGGGGTATGTTTTAGAGAAACGAGCCCTCTTCTATGGACATTCTGTTGTATCTCTATGTAATTGAAGCTTGTGTCTGTATATGAACGACGAGGGCTCTGCCTGCTGCAGATGGTCCAGTTTGTATCCTCACCTCATTATTATTTTTTTGTGCCCAGAAAAATAAAAAGTAATAAAACATTTTTCAAGTCTGTTGTCTATTTTTGTCATAACTTGGTGGCATTTGAGTGTCTTGTACTACACGGGCCTGAGTGAAGGTGCTGCCTACTTGATCTTCTACACAAGCTCCGCAACCAAAATAAGTCCCACATGACCCTCAAAATATTAGAGAAGATGGAACAATCTTTATGACACAATTCATGTATTAAAAACCATTATAACCGCGGGGGAGACTAAAAACGGGGCCAAATACTGCGACCTATACAAAAAAAATGGGACATAGAATGTAATTAAAACCACAGAAAAGGCCATACTCATAGATTAGGTGGTGGGTAAAATACCCGTTCCAAACAGGACGCAACCAGGTCAGAGAATGCTGTTGATGGGAAGTGCCCAGGTGTGTTTAAATAATGATAGCCACTCCCACTTACCTTGAGGGGAGTGGTGTGTTGGGCATGGAAGTAAATGTGTAGTAATAATAAATAAATAATAAAGTACTGTGTATAGTGCACATGTGAGGTATAGGGGACATGACTAAGTGTAGTGTGCAGAAATCAGGGCTGTGAGTGAAACAAAAACGTGAGTGTAGTGTGTAAACATGGAGGCATAGTGTTTGGATAGTGAGGCACAGCATATATCGCCGAATAGCAGCCTATTTTTACCCACCACCTAATCTATGAGTATGGCCTTTTCTGTGGTTTTAAATACTGCGACCAGCACTGTCCGACCTGATCCGGTATCACCATTCTAGAAGTCGTCCACCATGATTTACACGGGCAGATGTTTGTATACAGCTTGTCGATCGGCACTCCATTCCGACTGAGCAGTGATCGGCAGTATGGGGATGGGTTCCTTCGATAGTCCCCATACGTCTGCATCTTGTCGCAGCACATCCCCAGGCTACGGATTATCGCCACTTCATGGCATCTGTGGCGCCACCTGAACACCAACATGGCGCCGTCATGTCCGAGCGTCCGCCCTGCCCACTCCGACATGTGGTGACGTCAGGACAACTTACCATCGCCCTCTCGTGGCCAGGATTAAATAGTGTAAGCAACAAGTTTTAACCCCTTAACGTACTATGACATAACTGCATGTCATGGTGATTGGGTTGAAGTATGGAGCCGGCTGACGCGCTGAGCCCGCTCCATACTCTGCGGGTGTCAGCTGTGTATTACAGCTGACACCTCGCTCCTACGGCCAGGAACAGAGATCGCTGTTTCTGGCCGTTTAACCACTTAGAGGCCTTGGTTAATGGTGACCGCGGCAAGCCGTTAGATGGGGCAGCCCCCTCTGACAGCCCATCTACGTTATGCGATCGTGGGGTGCCGATGGTTGTCATGGCAGCCCTGGGGCCTACTGAGGGTCCCCTTTCTTCTGTTAAGCGTGCCTCAGGACTCCACAGAAGCCTGTAAAACTTCCAATATACTGCGATACGTTAGTATCGCAGTGTCTTGTACCAGCGATCTGACGATGAGGGTCCCCTGATGATCTGACGATCGCTGGTTCAAACCCCCTAGGGGGGGGCTAATAAAAAGTGTAAAAAAAAAGTGAAATTAAGTTTTTATTAGTGACATTTTTTGTATATTAATGAAAAAAAAACTTTTCCCATTTTTCCTCTAATGTAATATAAAAAGTAAACACAACTGGTATCGCCGCGTCCGTAGAAGTCTGAACTATGACAATATAACTTTTAATACTAACCTTTTTTAAGCAAATCGGTTTTTCTTTGTAAAAGTATTGCAATATGAAAAACCTTTATCAATTTGGCATCACCGTAATCGTATTGACCAGCAGAATAAAGTTAAGTGGAAGTTTTTACGGAATGGTAAAAGCTGTAAAAACGAAACCCCAAAAATCCATGGAGGAATCAGTTTTTCCAATTAAAAATAAAAAAGTTATGGCTTTCGGGAGGCGAGGAGTGAAAAATGGATACGGATCCATAATCATCCGCATATACGGAAGAGTGTCCGTAAATACGGTCCGTAGTGCATCCGTATTTCCGGATCCGCACAAAAAAACAGGTAGGAATCTGGGGTAATTCCCTGGCGTCGTATAGCAATGCTTCCGTAATTACGGACGGCTACGGGTGCACATCCATAGCCGTCCGTAATTACAGGAGCGCCCGTAGACTTCTATGGGGCGTCCATGCCGTAATTACGGACAGAAAAAGGACACGTTCTATCATTTATACGGCACGGACACTCCATAAAAGTAGGGAAAGGTGTCCGTCGCCCATAGAAATGAATGGGTCCTTAATTATGGTTGAAAAATACGGTCGTGTGCGTGGGGCCTTAGGGGTTAAAGATAGAAAACACATAAAAATACAAGAGATACCGGAGACCAAGGAAATGTATGGAATAGTCTCATAAAGCAGCGGTACAATGATATAGGGGTGTGTATATATATATATACATTTTACAGCATAATGTAGGGAACACGGCGTCCGTAATAAGAACAGACGTCGCGTCAGACTATATGTAATGTACGAATAATAGAAACCGTGAAAGAACCTCCGGGGGTCGGATCAGAAAAATGGGCCACACGTGGGCAACCGCTAGATCGTTTTCGGATCACACGTACGTTTTGCAGAATATAAAACTCCTTGCTGCGTGTTGTGTTCTGGGTAAGGCCTCGTGCACACGACCGCAGCCGTCCGCAAGTGCCCATAGACTTCTATGGGGGAGTTCGGGCCGCAAGTGCGGACAAGAATAGGACGTGTTCTATATTTTGCAGATCATTTCTACGGCCCGGACACACATCCGTAAATATAGGGAAAGGCGTCCGTGGCCAATAGAAATGAATGGCTCCGTAATTACAGGTGAAGATCCCGAGGCCTTATTTGGAACTCCTTTAGACCAAATTTTGCGGTTCTCTCTATATTTGCGGTTCTCTATATTTGTGGTTCTCTCTATATTTGCGGTTCTCTCTATATTTGCGGTTCTCTCTATATTTGCGGTTCTCTCTATATTTGCGGTTCTCTCTATATTTGCGGTTCTCTCTCTATTTGCGGTTCTCCCTATATTTGCGGTTCTCTCTATATTTGCGGTTCTCTCTATATTTGCGGTTCTCTCTATATTTGCGGTTCTCTCTATATTTGTGGTTCTCTCTATATTTGCGGTTCTCTATATTTGCGGTTCTCTATATTTGCGGTTCTCTCTATATTTGCGGTTCTCTCTATATTTGCGGTTCTCTCTATATTTGCGGTTCTCTCTATATTTGCGGTTCTCTCTATATTTGCGGTTCTCTATATTTGCGGTTCTCTCTATATTTGCGGTTCTCTCTATATTTGCGGTTCTCTCTATATTTGCGGTTCTCTCTATATTTGCGGTTCTCTCTATATTTGCGGTTCTCTCTATATTTGCGGTTCTCTCTATATTTGCGGTTCTCTCTATATTTGCGGTTCTCTCTATATTTGCGGTTCTCTCTATATTTGCGGTTCTCTCTATATTTGCGGTTCTCTCTATATTTGCGGTTCTCTCTATATTTGCGGTTCTCTCTCTATTTGCGGTTCTCCCTATATTTGCGGTTCTCTCTATATTTGCGGTTCTCTCTATATTTGCGGTTCTCTCTATATTTGCGGTTCTCTCTATATTTGTGGTTCTCTCTATATTTGCGGTTCTCTATATTTGCGGTTCTCTATATTTGCGGTTCTCTCTATATTTGCGGTTCTCTCTATATTTGCGGTTCTCTCTATATTTGCGGTTCTCTCTATATTTGCGGTTCTCTCTATATTTGCGGTTCTCTATATTTGCGGTTCTCTCTATATTTGCGGTTCTCTCTATATTTGCGGTTCTCTCTATATTTGCGGTTCTCTCTATATTTGCGGTTCTCTCTATATTTGCGGTTCTCTCTATATTTGCGGTTCTCTCTATATTTGCGGTTCTCTCTATATTTGCGGTTCTCTCTATATTTGCGGTTCTCTCTATATTTGCGGTTCTCTCTATATTTGCGGTTCTCTCTATATTTGCGGTTCTCTCTATATTTGCGGTTCTCTCTCTATTTGCGGTTCTCCCTATATTTGCGGTTCTCTATATTTGCGGTTCTCTATATTTGCGGTTCTCTATATTTGCGGTTCTCTATATTTGCGGTTCTCTATATTTGCGGTTCTCTATATTTGCGGTTCTCTCTATATTTGCGGTTCTCTCTATATTTGCGGTTCTCTCTATATTTGCGGTTCTCTCTATATTTGCGGTTCTCTCTATATTTGCGGTTCTCTATATTTGCGGTTCTCTATATTTGCGGTTCTCTATATTTGCGGTTCTCTCTATATTTGCGGTTCTCTCTATATTTGCGGTTCTCTCTATATTTGCGGTTCTCTCTATATTTGCGGTTCTCTCTATATTTGCGGTTCTCTCTATATTTGCGGTTCTCTCTATATTTGCGGTTCTCTCTATATTTGCGGTTCTCTCTATATTTGCGGTTCGCACCATTCCACATAGGAAATAGACCCATTTTGGTCCCTTTGAGTCAGTTTCCTAATAGTGCTGCCTCCATGATAGAATATCATCTTCTGTAAGTAATGGACGGCTGGTAAACGATTCTTCGGGACTGGATCCTGTCAGCGGGGCCGGTGTCTCCCTTCATATTCCTCCATTGGTTATGGTCAGTGGACCTCGTTCTTGCCCGTTGAGTTCCTCTCTTTTGGTAGATCTCGCTCCCATAAGTCTTTTAGTTCTTCCTCTATTATAGGGGGTCTTGGACTCTTCGTGATCTTTTTTTTTAAAATTTATTATTAATAATTTGGTTCTGCAAGACATCAATGCGGAGCAATGAACCCCCGCGCTGCCATGTGAAGAACCCGGATAAGAGACCCGGCACTGATCCACTGAGACTTCTCTATCAGTCCCCCCCATCTCGTGTTTCTGTGACATGTCCGATGCCTGGCGTCCGCTGTATATCGGCCTCCTCTGTGGGAACAAATGGCAATGTGATGGGGTTACCACAAGTAATTCTAGGGACTACCTTATAGGCAGCCAGCAGGTCCTGAGGACCCTCCGGCTGTGTCCACATGGCGTAACGTCGGGACCTAGAAGACGCGGACACCAGTGAAAGAACCAGGGCATCGGCCGCAGGATTCTCAGGACGGTAACTCGAAGCTCCTGGACACTGGTGTCAAATCTGTGACTGCCCCCAACTATAACAGGACATTTATAGCACTGGTGTTCTATGATGGGGTCCCTGGTGTGACCACAACCTGCTCATCCCCCATAGTTACACCCCTGAATCTACATATTCCCCGCTCCATCAACCACTAGAACAAAGGGCCCTCGGTGCTGAGCAGCCGCCATGTCGGAAACCCTCCCCCACACGGCACTGCTACTGTTGACTTGAATGAGGTTGAGTTGCAGTTCACTGGTCTTGACCCTTTTATTCTTGTGATAATTGGGATCCAACAGTCCGACCCCCCACAGATCAGCACGTCAAGTGATCCGGTGATGCCGAAAACATTGTGGGAAGACCCCTTTAACCCCTGGGTGCACCCTGACATAACCGTACCTCATGGTTTGACTTACCTGACCAAACAGTTACGTGATCGCCCGGGCAGTGAGTTGTACCCGCACGATCAACAGCATGAGGTAACGGCCTGGTACAGGGGAACCCTTGCTGTCAGTGAATTATAATATAACTATATATAATTATAACATTGTTTACAGAAGCAGAAAACTTGTCCAGACTTGTCAATACTTCTCACCGGTGAGTGTTTGTTACAATTGTGTTCAGTAAAGACAATCCCGTGTGAGGTAAACTCATCAGTAACACAAATCTTTTCACTGTCCTGATAGTTTGTTACAGCGTATCAGTATGTAGTACAGATTGTTTAGCTTATAGAAGATTGTCTGGACTGGATACAATTATAACAAACCCTCAGCTGTGAGAAGTATTAGGTCAGGACAGGTTTTTTCCAGCCTCTGAGTGTGCTTGAGAATGTTCATATTCACTGACAGCAAGCAGAGATCTTGAAAATGGGTAGAAATTAAAATTTAAAGAAAGTTAGGCTTTGGCACCCCATAGTTTTCACTGAGCCGACTCTCTGATCCGTGGAAAGATAGGACATGTCTTATCTTTCCATGGATCACAGACGGGACTTGGGCGGCGCACTTGGTTGTGTGAATTAGGCCTTAGAGAACTTCTCATCATACCTAAAATCTGTCATTCCGACTTTGTGCGCAGTGTGTCTAATGTATGCTTCCAGTATGAGCGGAGATCTGCGGGATCATGTAGTCAGTCTATAAAGCACATAATTAAAGTATAATAATAATAAAGCAAAAAGGAGCAATGAGAGTTATGGCCACTAGATGGCACCACTGGTATACAGTAGACAATGATTGACAGAATAATAAGAGTGTACAACCAAAGATTACACAAGGAAAGTTCTAGGGTTACACACAGCAGGATCGTCCACCAGAAGAAAGTGACACTTGTGACAACCTGCAAGAGAGGAAGAAGGCCGGAAATCACTCATCTCTATAGTCACAGTACATTTAAAGAGGCTGTCACCAGATTATAAGCGTCCTGTCTCCTACATAATCTGATCGGCGCTGTAATGTAGAGAACAGCAGTGGTTTTTATTTTGAAAAACGATCATTTTTGAGCAAGTTATGAGCAATTTTAGATTTAGTTTCTTAATGCCCAACTGGGTGTGTTTTTACTTTGGACCAAGTGGGTGTTGTAGAGAAGTGTATGAGGCTGACCAAAGTAAAAACACACCCAGTTGGGCATTAAGAAACTAAATCTAAAATTGCTCATAACTTGCTCAAAAATGATCGTTTTTCAAAATAAAAAAACACTGCTGTTATCTACATTCCAGCGCCGATCAGATTATGTAGGAGACAGGGCACTTATAATCTGGTGACAGAGCCTCTTTAAAAGAAACTGGGGCAAGGGCAGAGCTTCTTGGGTTCAGAGGGGCAGTGTCGGCAATCCCAGGAAGATATGGGAATCAGAGGGGCAGTGCCGGCAATCCCAGGAAGATATGGGAATCAGAGGGGCAGTGCCGGCAATCCCAGGAAGATATGGGAATCAGAGGGGCAGTGCCGGCAATCCCAGGAAGATATGGGAATCAGAGGGGCAGTGCCGGCAATCCCAGGAAGATATGGGAATCAGAGGGGCAGTGCCGGCAATCCCAGGAAGATATGGGAATCAGAGGGGTAGTGCCGGCAATCCCAGGAAGATATGGGAATCAGAGGGGTAGTGCCGGCAATCCCAGGAAGCTATGGGGATCAGAGGGGCAGTGCCGGCAATCCTAGGAAGATATGGGAATCAGAGGGGTAGTGCCGGCAATCCCAGGAAGATATGGGAATCAGAGGGGTAGTGCCGGCAAGCCCAGGAAGCTATGGGGATCAGAGGAGCAGTGCCGGCAATCCCAGGAAGATAAGGGAATCAGAGGGGCAGTGCCGGCAATCCTAGGAAGATATGGGAATCAGAGGGGTAGTGCCGGCAATCCCAGGAAGATATAGGAATCAGAGGGGTAGTGCCGGCAATCCCAGGAAGCTATGGGAATCAGAGGGGCAGTGCCGGCAATCCCAGGAAGATATGGGAATCAGAGAGGCAGTGCCGGCAATCCCAGGAAGATATGGGAATCAGAGGGGTAGTGCTGGCAATCCCAGGAAGCTATGGGGATCAGAGGGGCAGTGCCGGCAATCCCAGGAAGATATGGGAATCAGGGGAAGTGCCGGAAATCCCAGGAAGATATGGGAATCAGAGGGGTAGTGCCGGCAATCCCAGGAAGATATGGGAATCAGAGGGGTAGTGCCGGCAATCCCAGGAAGATATGGGAATCAGAGGGGTAGTGCCGGCAATCCCAGGAAGCTATGGAGATCAGAGGGGCAGTGCCGGCAATCCTAGGAAGATATGGGAATCGGAGGGGTAGTGCCGGCAATCCCAGGAAGCTATGGGGATCAGAGGGGCAGTGTCGGCAATCCCAGGAAGATATGGGAATCAGAGGGGCAGTACCGGCAATCCCAGGAAGATATGGGAATCAGAGGGGCAGTGCCGGCAATCCCAGGAAGATATGGGAATCAGAGGGGTAGTGCCGGCAATCCCAGGAAGCTATGGGGATCAGAGGGGCAGTGCCGGCAATCCCAGGAAGATATGGGAATCAGAGGGGCAGTGCCGGCAATCCCAGGAAGATATGGGAATCAGAGGGGCAGTGCCGGCAATCCCAGGAAGATATGGGAATCAGAGGGGTAGTGCCGGCAATCCCAGGAAGATATGGGAATCAGAGGGGTAGTGCCGGCAATCCCAGGAAGATATGGGAATCAGAGGGGTAGTGCCGGAAATCCCAGGAAGATATGGGAATCAGAGGGGTAGTGCCGGCAATCCCAGGAAGCTATGGGGATCAGAGGGGCAGTGCCGGCAATCCTAGGAAGATATGGGAATCAGAGGGGTAGTGCCGGCAATCCCAGGAAGCTATGGGGATCAGAGGGGCAGTGCCGGCAATCCCAGGAAGCTATGGGGATCAGAGGGGCAGTGCCGGTAATCCCAGGAAGATATGGGAATCAGAGGGGTAGTGCCGGCAATCCCAGGAAGCTATGGGGATCAGAGGGGCAGTGCTGGCAATCCCAGGAAGATATGGGAATCAGGGGAAGTGCCGGAAATCCCAGGAAGATATGGGAATCAGAGGGGTAGTGCCGGCAATCCCAGGAAGATATGGGAATCAGAGGGGTAGTGCCGGCAATCCCAGAAAGCTATGGGGATCAGAGGGGCAGTGCCCGCAATCCCAGGAAGATATGGGAATCAGAGGGGTAGTGCCGGCAATCCCAGGAAGTTATGGGGATCAGAGGGGCAGTGCCGGCAATCCCAGGAAGCTATGGGAATCAGGGGCAGTGCCGGCAATCCCAGGAAGATATGGGAATCAGAGGGGCAGTGCCGGCAATCCCAGGAAGCTATGGGGATCAGAGGGGCAGTGCCGGCAATCCCAGGAAGATATGGGAATCAGAGGGGTAGTGCTGGCAATCCCAGGAAGCTATGGGAATCAGAGGGGTAGTGCCGGGAATCCCAGGAAGCTATGGGGATCAGAGGGGCAGTGGCGGCAATCCCAGGTAGCTATGGGAATCAGGGGCAGTGCCGGCAATCCCAGGAAGCTATGGGAATCAGGGGCAGTGCCGGCAATCCCAGGAAGATATGGGAATCAGAGGGGCAGTGCCGGCAATCCCAGGAAGCTATGGGGATCAGAGGGGCAGTGCCGGCAATCCCAGGAAGCTATGGGAATCAGGGGCAGTGCCGGCAATCCCAGGAAGATATGGGAATCAGAGGGGCAGTGTCGGCAATCCCAGGAAGCTATGGGGATCAGAGGGGCAGTGCCAGCAATCCCAGGAAGCTATGGGAATCAGGGGAAGTGTCGGCAATCCCAGGAAGATATAGGAATCAGAGGGGTAGTGCTGGCAATCCCAGGAAGCTATGGGAATCAGAGGGGTAGTGCTGGCAATCCCAGGAAGCTATGGGAATCAGAGGGGTAGTGCCGGGAATCCCAGGGAGCTGTGGGGATCAGAGGGGCCTACACTCCCCATGTCCAGGTTGTATTCTAGGCAAAAGAGGCCTGTGCTAATAAAGTGGGTAGAGGCATAGCTAGGGATTTAGCACAGAGGGGGCAAAACATATCAACCCAGTGGGCCCCCCCTAACGCATGATTACAACTGAAGAGGCGAATTCTAATTATATACCAGCCATCATCCCTGTATAGAACCCCCATAAACCCTGAATATACCAGCCATCATCCCTGTATATACCAGCCATCATCCCTGTATATAACCCCCATCATCGCTGTATATACCAGCCATCATCCCTGTATATATAACCCCCATCATCTCTGTATAGAATCCCAATTATCCTTGAACATTACCAGCCATCATCCCTGTATATAACCCCTATCATCTCTTTATATACCAGCCTGGCTAGTATATACAGGTAAGATGGGGGTTATAAACAATGATGATGGCTGGTATATACAGGGATGATGGGGGTTATGATGGCTGGTATACACAGGGATTATGGGGGTTAATGCAGGGATGATGGCTGGACTACCCATCATCCCTGTATATAACAACCATCATCCCTGTGTATACCAGCCCTCATCCCCTTATATAACCCTCGTCATCCCTGTTTATAACCCCCATCTTACCTGTATTTAACAACCATCATGCCTGTATATAAACCCCATCATCCCTGTATATACCAGCCAGGCTACCCCTGCCGTATAGGTTTGTAGGGCGTAAAACTACAGCTCCCAGAATGACCCGAACAATGGTAAGGATATGCTGGGAGTCGCTGTTTCACAAAAAAAAAACATACCACCCATCATCTCGCTGCAGATCATACAGTGACTACGTTACTGATTAGAGGCAGAATAAATATTTATTAATAAACGTCTCAGACTCTAGTTGTTCTTTTTCTCTTTTTTTCTCCATCCGGTCCAGACCTCTATGATGACTTCACCCTGCCACAGCCCATTTCTGCAGTTTTCTGCTCAGATGCCTTCAGCTTCTCACTTTTCAAACATTTCTGCACCTATAAACGAAGATAAAATTCTCATGGTGCGACACACAACGCATCTAAATATAATAGCGCCATACACTGCACCTATAATTATAATACCACCATACACTGTGTCCCTGATTATAACAGCATCATACACTGTGTCCCTGATTATAATAGCACCAGACATTGATTATAATAGTCCTATACACTGTACTCCTGAATGTAATAGCACCATACACTGTGTCCCTGATTATAATAGTACTATACACTGTACTCCAGAATATAATCGCACCATACACTGTGTCCCTGATTATAATAGCACCACACACTGTGTCCCTGATTATAATAGCACCATACACTGTGCTCCTGATTATAATGGCACCATACACTGTGTCCCTGATTATAATAGCACCACACACTGTGTCCCTGATTATAATAGCACCATACACTGTGCTCCTGATTATAATGGCACCATACACTGTGTCCCTGATTATAATAGCACCACACACTGTGTCCCTGATTATAATAGCACCACACACTGTGTCCCTGATTATAATAGCACCATACACTGTGTCCCTGATTATAATAGTACTATACACTGTGTCCCTGATTATAATAGTACTATACACTGTGTCCCTGATTATAATAGTACTATACACTGTTCCCCTGATTATAATAGCACCATACACAGTGTCCCTGATTATAATAGCACCATACAATGTGTCCCTGATTATAATAGCACCATACACTGTGTTCCTGATTATAATAGCAACATAAACTGTGTCCCACACACACAGTGCTCCCAGTAGATAGTGCCCCCCATAGATCCCCCTGTAGATCGTGCCCTACATATAGCCCCCCTGTAGATAGTGCCCCACATATAGCCCCCTGTAGTTAGTGTCCCACATATAGCCTCCCCTGTAGATTGTGCCCCACATATAGCTCAATGCCACTCCAACTTTTAAGTGAAAAAAAAACAACTTTACATACTCACTTTGATCCCGTCCCCGCGACGTCCTGTGTCAAAGCAGGCCTGCTCTCTTCTGAGCAGGTCTGCTGGGGCTGAACGATGCTTGCATCGTTGAAGGGCGCTGATTGGCAGGGCAGAATGATTTGCCCCGCCAATCAGTGCCTTTCAACAACGGAAGCGGCGCGATGACTTCATCGCGCCGCTAGCATAGTTAAAAGGCGCTGATTGGCAGGGCAGAATGCCTTGCCTCGCCAATCAGCGCCTTTCAACAACGGAAGCGCTGGCGTCGTTTAAAGGCGCTAATTAGCGGGGCAAGTCATTCCGCCCTGCCAATCAGCATCATGGTTAGGCGCTGAATGGTCAGGCACGGAATTGTATCGTGTAGCGCGCAGCCTAGTGGTCACTGCAGGGCAGAGCGGCAGGAGGAAAGAAGGAGACATCGGCAGGAGAGAGGTCTACAATCACGGCCGTCGGCAGGTAAAGGGAGGCGGTGGTCCACGACCACGGCCTTTACAGTACCCCCCCTTACGCCCCCTCTTCTTAGTGCAGAGCGAGAAAGGAACTTTTTAACGAGGGTAGGGGCATTAAGGTTCTCTTCTCGTTCCCAGGACCTCTCCTCAGGACCAAACCCTCTCCAGTCCACCAGTTAGAAAGTATTTTCTCCTACCCTCTTGCAGTCCAGGATCTCCTTTACCTTGAACACATCAGAAGAACCGCTGGGAGCAACTGCAGGACTAGCGGTCTTACTATAGCTGTTCAGAACCACAGGTTTCAGGAGGGACACATGAAAGGAGTTGGGGATTCTGAAGGTAAGAGGCAGCCGAAGCTTATAGGAGACGAGGTTTATCTGTTGCAGGATCTCAAAGGGTCAGAGGAACCTGGGTGCAAATTTATATTGTGGCCAACCATTGGGCAGTGTTGGCCACCAGAAATGGCGAGCTATCAGGTCTCGAATCTTACGGACACCAGCGTGCCCAGCCAGTTTGGAGCCGAGTCCCCAACGAAGAATTCTCCTCCTGTCTGTCAAAATGAACAAAAGTCCTCCCCGGAGGGATGTCTCCAACTTGCAGAGGTTTAGAAGTAATAATGAAAGACGGATCTATGATACATTGAGTTGTCTCCACAGTGTCCTCTGTTTTGAATGACCTGGACAGGGCATCTGCCCTTACATTCTCGTCAGCGGGTTGGAATGGAGCACAAAGTGAAAACGGGTGAAGAACTGCAACCACCTGGCTTGATGGGGATTTAGCCGTTGAGCCAACTGGAGATAGGTGAGATTTTTGTGATGCGTGTGTCACGATCACAGGGTATGTGGACCCACTAGGCCGCTCCGCCGTAGAGGAGAGGCAGCTGACCAGGTCACAGTCTATTCAAAAGTCTATAGCAGTTTGTAACACTTGGGTACCTGAACTAGTCCAGACAGTGGCTGTGGCTTCAATACGGATGAAGGTCGGTGCAGCAGGTAGCGCCAGAGGTGGCGGGCAGTATCCGATGTGGCAGAAGACACTGGACGTGGCGGAAGACACTGGACGTGGCGGAAGACACTGGACATGGCGGAACACCCTGGACGTGGTAAACGACAGCAGGTGCAGTAGACTCCAACACGAGTAGGCTCAGGAACAAGAACAGCACGGGATACAGGAACAGGTAACAGGGCACGGGTAACAACTGGAACGGGAAAAACTAAGGGACCATTTGCAAGACAGACTTGGGATAAACTAACAACGCTCAGGCAAGGATCAGAAGGGCTGGGGTCTTCTTATTGACCAGGAAATCATGTGGTAGATAATGATGATTGTTTTAAAGGCGTGTGCGCTCATGCCTGCTCTTAAAGGGACACAGCGGACCGGAGCGGAAGTGAGCGCTGGCGTCTCCTAGGAAGGAGAGGGGGAACAGCGCTCACGGATTCATGGCTGCGGGCGTCGGGAGGTGAGTAAACCCGATGGCCCGTGGCCATGGATGCTACACGGTGTATATCAGGATGGGATGAACTGGGCCATCTAGCAGATGTCTCCACTCCTCCAGTGCCAGCTTGATGTTGATGGCCAGTAATTTCTGATCCCCAATAGAGTAATTGCGTTCTGCAGAAGAAAACAGCTTAGAATAATAGCCACATACTACTGCCTTTCCTTTGAGGCCTCTCTGGAACAGAAGTGCACCTGCACCAACAGAGAAAGCATCCACCTCCAATGAGAACTGTCGAGATACATCTGGATGATGGAGGATCGAGGCTGAAGTGAAGCCATTCTTGAGGCTATTAAATGCTGATTCTGCCTCTGGATTCCACAACTTGGCGTTCACACCTTTCTTGGTAAAGGTAGAGATGGGAGCCGTCAGTGACGAGAAATTTTGGATAAACTGCCAGCAGAAGTTAGCAAATCTCAAAAAACGCTGTATGGACCGCAGACCCTGAGGACGTGGCGATTCCAGGACGGACTTTACTTTCTCAGAATCCATCTTGAGGCCTTGGTCAGAGATGATATAGCCCAGGAAAGGCAGAGAATATCTTTCAAAACTGCATTTCTCCAGTTTGGCAAACAGGCGATTCTCCCTTAATCACAACAGGACTTGACAGACATACCTCCGATGAGTCGTCGGATCTGGGGAGAAGATCAGAATATTATCTAGATAGACCACCACACAGACCTAGAGGAGATCTCGGAAGATATCATTCACAAATTCTTGGAAGACCGCGGGAGCGTTACACAGACCGAAGGGCATCACCAGGTATTCAGAGTGCCAATCTCGAGTGTTAAATGCCGTCTTCCACTCGTCACCTTAACGAATTCAGATCAAGTCCAGTTTAGAGAAAATCTTGGCTCCTCATATACGGTCAAATAATTCGGGGATCAGTGGCAATGGATATTTGTTCTTGACCGTGATCTGGTTGAGACCACGCTAGTAAATGCAGGGTAGAAGAGATCCGTCTTTCTTTTTAACAAAGAAGAACCCAGCTCCGGCCAGGGAGGAGGATTTTCGAATGAAGCCCCTCTCCAGATTCTCCTTGGCATAGGCTGACATGGACAGGGTCTTTGGCATGGAGAGAGGGTATACCTGTCCATGGGGAGGTGAAGCATCTGGGACCAGTTCAATCGGCCAGTCGTAAGACCAGTGTGGGGGAAGCATCTCAGTCTCCTTCTTGCCGAAGACATCCGCAAACTGAGCAAAATGAGGAGGTAATTCCGCTAATGACTGAGGTAGAGAAGGCTGGACAGGACGGATATGTAACAGGCAGCGGTGGAGACATTTGTAGACACACTGTAAATTACCGGTCTCTGGTGCCTGACGTTCCCAAATGGGGTTCGCCCATGTCAGGGCCTTACTAGTAAGGAGAGAGATTATGAAGGTGATCCTTGCATCATCAGAAGGAAAGGCCTTTGCATACAGTCTGAAGTGATTTAGAAATCCCCTACAAGTCCTCGCATCTCCATCATAGCGAGGAGGTAGTGTCAGGGAGAATCGGGGATTGGCACTGGTACTGACAGGAGGTGTAGCAGGAGCAATAGGAGAAGGGCCGTGAAGCCTGCAGCTTGCGCATCCAGCCGATGTGCAACGGCGTTCACCGCCTGGAGGAGTTGGTCCTGTCGTGACCGGAGGTCTCGCATGCCTACCTGCATGATTTGTGATGTCGTAACGGTCTTGGGTTGACCAGCGGGTTCCATGGCCCGAGTGTACAGCCACGATCCGTGGGTATGTGGACCCACTAGGCCGCACTGCCGTAGCAGCTGGCCAAACGACAGTCTATAAACTGCATGCAAAGTCCTAGCACAAGAGTACCTGTAATAGTCCAGACAGTAGCAGAGGTTTAGGCACAGATGAAACTTGTAGGTAGATGACGCCACACATGGCGGATGACATCAGACGAGGCAGATGACACCTGGCGTGATGTATGACAGCAGGCGTGACAGATGGCACAACAGGACTCCAACACTAGAAGAGGCACAGGAACAAATGCAGCACAGGATACAGGATACAGGTAGCAGGGCACGGGAACAGGATATAACTGAGGGACCATTTGCTAAGACTAACATGGGAATACACAACAACGCTCAGGCAAGGAGTAAAAGGGCAGGGCCTTTTTTTTATAGTCCAGGGTGATCTGGGGATAATTAATTAATGAAATGTGCGCGCGCTGGCCCTTTAATGCCAGGAACGAGTGTGCGCACACACCCTAGTGGTCACTGCAGGGCAGAGCGGCCGGATGTTCTGGCATCTCCGGGGATGGAGATGTCGGCAGGAGGAGAGAGGTCTGCGATCGTCAGCAGGTAAGGGGAGGCGGCGGTTCGTGACATGTGGCATATGACGATATACAGTCCATAGAGATCCTGTGGTATATACAATATAAAGTCCCTGGTGATCCTGTGGTATATACAATATACAGTCCCTGTTGAAGCTGGAGTTTATACAATATACAGTCCCTGATTATCCTGTGGTATATACAATATACAGTCCCTGATTATCCCGTGGTATATACAATATACAGTCCCTGATGATCCTGTGGTATATACAACATACCTTCCCTGATGATCCTATGATATAGAAAATATACATTCCTTGTTGAAGCTGCGGTATATACAATATACAGTCCCTGATTATCCTGTGGTATATACAATATAGAGTCCATGATGAAGCTGTGGTATATACAATACAGAGTCCCTGATGAAGCTGCGGTATATACAATATACAGTCCCCGATGATCATGTGGTATATACAATATAGAGTCCCTGATGATCCTGTCCTATAGACAATATAGAGTCCCTGATGATCCTGTCGTATAGAAAATATACATTCCCTGTTGAAGCTGCAGTATATATAATATACAGTCCCTGGTGATCCTGTGGTACATACTATATACAGTCCCTGGTGATTCTGTGCTATATACTATAAACAGTCCCTGTTGAAGCTGCGGTATATACAATATACAGTCCCTGATGATCCTGTGGTAAACACAATATAGTACATTGGCAGATACTGGAACCCGCCATACATATTCCTTGCCAGTATATCATATCCAGGTCTCCTAATATGAGACACCGCTGTGTAGCATAAGGACTTTTGCCTAGCAACGTTTCGGGTATCCTTTATCAGGCTTGATGGCGCAAGGTACGAGTGATGCACCACTTCAACTTCGACACATGTGCAACCAAGCTTGATGAAAGGTATTTACCCAAAACATTGCTACTCAAAAGTTCTTATGTTACCCAGCGGTGTCTCGTCCAACATGGACAACCAATAAAGATAAATGTGAAAGATCTCCCCCAATATTGGAGTGCCGACCCTTTCATAAGCTCATACCAACTGGTGGTTAGTTCGTACACCCATCATAAATATCTCCATCAGAGAGAACTGTCTGACCACCCTTGTATGAAACAACCTCAAATGCTGAGGACTCTACAGTGACATGTGGTACCAGCAGGAGACCAGTACCATGTAGTATATATGTAGTCTCTACCCCGTTATATTCATGTGTCCAGGTGCTCCTGCCCCGGACATGGACTTACAGTGTGGACTGGCCTGATGGAGGAACTCAGGAGGTTGCAGGCACCTCACATCTACTCTGGGATATGTAGATAGGCTTAACCCCCCGCGGGGCTGATGTGACTGAGTGATATAAACCTTCTGTCAAGCACATAATCTCAGCCTTCGGCCTAATACTGAGCACAATTCACGCTTGCCCCGCTCTATAGACAGACATCCAGAATCACGACGGAAACTGAATTGGCGTTGGCGATGGAGACTAGTGTGATGAGATCTTCAATCTCCAGGTCATCAGAAGTTTATTAATATTGGGAATAAAGTGTATGAGGTGAAGAAATATCGGCGGAGAAGAAACAGATCGTGTTCAGTGGCAAAAATGGGTGATAGGAGTTACTGTAAGGTACTTACCTTGCCCTGTTCCTGCATCATCCTTATCGGCCGTCCACCGGGAGTCTGTGGGGGGCGCTGGGCAGTGCGCACGGCCGCTTGATCATTCATAATGTTACGGTCCTTTAGCCAATCAGGAAGCTTCACCGGCGGGCCAATTAGAGAGCTTACTTCTTAGGCTAGGTGCTCTGTTTAAAATTTCCTGTATCTGGCTTCAGTGATGGTCGATAGTTTTCTATCCTGGTTCCCGTGTGAGACGTTTCTGTAGTTGACATTCTGCTTGTCGTTGCTACTAGTTACCAAACCTCGGACTCCTCTCCCGCTCTCCGTTTTGTTGTTGTTCTCCTCCTGAAATTTGACCTTTGGCTACGCCCCAACCGTGCATTGATTCCGTCGGAAAACCGGAAACCAGCCGGAATGGTGACGAACGGAAACCATTAGCGATGTTTCCGTCACCATTGAGATCAATGGTGACTGAAACGGAAGCTGTGCTGTCACTTTCCGTTGCGGGGTTCACCCGACGGAAACCTCTGACGGAACCCCGGAACGGAAGCGAACGGTGATGTGAACAGGCCCTTACTCCTGTAACACTACCTGATTGCACTACCTGCTCAAACTATCAGTTGCGACTACTCTGGGAACTGCGACCTGGGGACTTCCTGCAGCCAAGTCCACATCTCCGTACGGAGGTTAAAGGATGAAAAACAGAGATCGCTTAGAGTCCGCACCCCAGTTTAGCCAATACCAAATTGACCGCAGTTTTTGCTATTGTCAGGGGAGTTAGTAATTACATTAATCTGAGGTACGGGCATTAGAAGAAGTAGCAGGGTGGAATATACGAGGATACTACTGAATGTGCCAGAGAATAACAAGATGTGAAGTATAAGCTCCGAGGAGGGAAGATATATTATAAGTTGGGGAAGTAGCAGTGACGTTTAGGAAAGTAGTGAGGTGTAAGCATAATAAGATGGGAGAATAGTAGTAGGAGGTGTAACGCTGGCGCTCGTTGGCGTACTAATTCTCCCAGCAAGCACAGCTGCCAGGTTACCTTTGGTACATGCTGTACGGTTCCTGGATCTCAACACTGCCGTGCACTCCCTTCTGATGCTGGTGCTAGGTCTGCCGATAGGACAGGCGTGCGTTCACTTCCTGCATCTTATAAGGCAAGCACGCGCACCCAAATACTTCCCCAGCCTATCCCTGTCAATCACCAGGTATATTAGTTGGCTTCACTGGACACACCCGGCCTGAGCAATATTGGAACAACCTAGAGTTATCCAGCAAAGGGTCCTTTATGCACCCGATCCTGCCTGCTATTGCTACCAGTCATCAGCCTATATCCTGTTGTCCGTTACCAGCCTATATCCTGTCTGATATTGCTATCAGTTATCAGCCTGCATCCAGTTACCTGCTGTTCACCTGTGTCCAGCTACCTGCTTGTGTACTGTTATCTGCTGCCAGCCGCTACCCTGGTGGAGTAGCCAAGTGGGTCCACAACCCGCCGGTCGTTACAGGAGGCCAGACAATTTAGGGGTCAAAGTATTTATACTATGCAGCTATAGGCACTCTGTGTGTTGCCATATGGTGCTATCATACAGGCCGGTATTACGGAGATATTCTCCCCGAGAAGCAATGTTCTTCCATAACAAGTCATCCAATGGAGGATACCAGGAATCCTACAGGAAAAAAAACTCTGTATAAAATTGTCCATGATATCTCCTCTGGGTTTTCTGGACACGTTGCCATAATAGTGTAATGTAGTCTGAGCCTTCTTCAGGTGTCTTTCACATTTCTGATGTGATGTCATCGACTCCTTCTAGCAGTGAAGGTTCTTGTTCATTAAAGGTCTATTACATATTCTTTATAATTCTTGGTTTTCCACATCTGCTTTCATCTTCAACATCTTTACATCGGGTGGTCTTCACCCCTTCTGGTAACTCTGCAACTTCGTATTTAGTCCATTTTGAAGATCTTTATCTTTCTCTGTTTTCCCTTTTCATTTACATTTCTACCATATTTCTCCACGTTTTTCCTTCTAAACTTTCACGTGGAATTATCAACCCCGGACTAGACGCTAAATTAGGGGATATGGACGTCATAGAGGGGTGTCCTCCGTTGTATGTGCCAGAACAGATATCCGGGACTGTCTTCATGAGAATAAATGTTAAAGTATTATCCAAAATTCATAAAATCTCCATGACGTGGGTCTTGGTTGATGATGCTCTCGTCATATCTAAGAGTTTCTTTTGCTTCCCTTGGAGTTGTTCATGATCTGTAACTTTTCATTGCTCTCACAGTTGGACTTTTCGAGTGAATATGGGATATGTGATATTTGGCAGGTTTCGTCTGGTGACATGCCGATATAAAGCTTTGAAAGAACACAGAGGTAATGTGGGCATCGTAATCCTCATTTCTGTTTCCGGGACCACGCTGTCCAGCTGTATCTTCTTCCTTCTCCCACCTTTCAGTCCCCATTTTCCGGCAGATATCTTGTTGCAGGACAGTACATTTTTTAACCTGTGGTGATCATGAAACTTATCTTCTTCATTAGTTGTCGGGCATAAAACCGCCGATGGTGACATTGACATCAGTCAATACTTCTGAGGCTTAATAAAATCTTTATTGACTACACCGTAAGGTCATTTAGATTTCTATCCCACAAACCAAAATAGATATGGGTTGTTTTCTATTAATAAAAAATTGAAATGGCTCCAGAAGTGGCGTGTCCGGCTCCTGAGGTCCACGGTCATTTGTCCACCCTCGCCTTCATGCAGTATTATCACTTACAAGGTAAACTTGGATGATTGAATTGCGTATCCCGCAGCAGTCAGTCAGCGCGCCGGCGTTACATTGGGTTTGGTATCCCTTTTCCACGTGGGTGATGTCTTGTAAAATGCCTCTGCGTGCTTTTCGATGATGATGAGGCTATACAGAATTCCATTATGGAGAACATCGTCTAAAAGAGTTTTCCAGAAGTTTCTCACCCATTCCCCCGCCACCCCACTACTCTACTATTATGTATTGTACATGGTGATGACACTTTACGTGATCATGACAACTATGACGTCACAGCCCATGGAGATCTTATTGAAATGTACAGAAAACCCCTTTCAGAGTTTGTCCATACATGGGATATTGGTGCCGAGAAAAGCATAAAAAAAATACACCAGAAAAATGCAACAAAATACAGATATGTAGTCAAGTTTTCTACTATTATTGAGGTCTAAGGCCAAGTTCACGCGGCAGAATTTTGGAACTGATTCCGATGCGTTTTCCATAATGGAATCAGAGTGAAAAATACTTGTAAAAAGCTTCCCATTTTCTGTAATGGAGAAACCGCCCCGCTGTTTATATTGGGCAGATTTTTAAGCTGGCGGAATTACAATTGACCATGTTGAGGTGGTTTCTGTGGCACATTCCGCCATGAAAACAGTGCCCGGTAGCCACAGGCGGATTATCCCTACTGAATGGGGATAATCTGTGTGCCGAAAGGTGGCTGGTTTTACTGCAAAACCGTGCTGGAAATCCGAGGGTAAGCCTCGACATGGACATTTTTTTCTCTGGGGCCTCCAGCCAGGAGGCGATGTCTATTCACACTCCCGACACTTCGGTAAAGATTCTGTGGGACTTACTTACACAGCACAGCGTGATAGAACTTTAACAGCAATTTCTCACATTTTCAAGAAAATTTCAAAAGGCTATTTTTTCAAGGACCAGTTCAGTTCTGAAGTGGCTTTGAGGGCCTTATGTACTAGACAGACCCCATAAATCACCCAATTTTAAAAACGTCACCCCTCAAAGTATTCCAAACAGCATTTAGAAAGTTTCTTAACCCTTTAGACGTTTCACAGGAATTAAAGCAAAGTAGAGGTGAAATTTACATATTTCATTTTTTTTGCCAAAATTCATTTGTAATAAAAAAAATTCTGTAACCCAAAAAGTTTTACCAGAGAAACGCAACACAATATTTATTGCCCAGATTCTGGAGTTTTTGAAATATCCCACATGTGGCCCCAGTGTGGTAATGGACTGAAGCACCGGCCTCCGAAGCAAAGGAGCACCTAGGTGATTTTGGGGTCTCCTTTTTTTAGAATATATTTTAGTCCCCATGTCAGGTCTGAAGAGGTCTTGTGGTGCCAAAACAGTCGAAACCCCCCAAAAGTGGTTTTGTAAACTACACACCTCATGGAATTTATCTAGGGGTATAGTGAGCATCTTGACCCGACAGGTCTTTTGCTATATTTATTGGTAGGTATTAAAATAAAATTAGAAGCCCCCCCCGACATGTTTCGCTAACAAGTAGCGTCCTCAGGGGTACATGGGGCTAATGGCGGCGCGGCGAGACGGAAGCTCTTGATATGGACAGGTCAGCTGACGTATAGTGGAGGTGTGTCAGAGAGAACAGCCAATCGTACCATGGAAAACAGATCTGTGGTGCGGAGAAGGAGGATCGACAAATAGGAAGCAGGATAAGGTAAGCCAATGGTGGGCGAATAGGAGCGCAGGCGCAGAGGCTCAAAAATTTAACTCAGAGCATTCATGGCGTGCCGAATCGATACATGCACACAGTGGCGCATGCGCAGATATACTGTTTTATGACTTAGACCACAGGTCAAAGAAAACAGTAGTAGTAATGGTCAGCAACCGCGCTAGTAGGCTAAGGGAATATAATTTCCCATCGGACTAGCCACAAAAAAACGGCGCAGGCGCATCAGTACGATATGTCCACTTTGAGGAGAAACAGGAGGACTCCTTCTACATAACAGCCATGACCAATAGTAACCGACCCTCTATCACCGACATCACAGAGGTAACATAGGCGCATTGGTACAGGGTAAGTATTCGAATAGTACATCCTATATACACAGACTGACGTTATGAAAAGAATCCCTATCAGGGATATCTAATCCATTCATAAATAAATACAGGAACAATAATTAAATCCATATTAGTATATACATGCGTGCCGCCATATGAAAAATATAGAGTAAAAGGGGCACATTTCGGATACATTAAAGCCATTGTGCCCCTTTTACTCTATTCTTGTATACGTTAATCACATTTGACTTCATGACATGGACCATATGAACATGGCGCCACTGTGTGCATGTATCGATTCGGCACGCCATGAATGCACTGAGTTAAATTTTTGAGCCTCTGCGCCTGCGCTCCTATTCGCCCACCATTGGCTTACCTTATCCTGCTTCCTATTTGTCGATCCTCCTTCTCCGCACCACAGATCTGTTTTCCATGGTACGATTGGCTGTTCTCTCTGACACACCTCCACTATACGTCAGCTGACCTGTTCATATCAAGAGCTTCCGTCTTGCCGCGCCGCCATTAGCCCCGTGTACCCCTGAGGACGCTACTTGTTAGCGAAACATGTCGGGGGGGCTTCTAATTTTATTTTAATACCTACCACTGACCGGACTCACTATCTACCTAGTCAATTTAAAAATGTAACTTGCCGAACTTAGGAATACGCTCTCTACCAGTATCCACCTATGCATTTACTTGCAGGCAAACTACCCGTTGTCCGGTCCTTGGTACTGAGAATTTTAAAGTTGTTTATGTGGTCTGTCCTGCTACACGTAGCTAATAAAGTTTATATCCTATCTTTTTGGTAGTTGGGAAATTGGGCTTGTCGCCTGCTTGTCATTCCTCCTTCTTTTCCTGTCAATTAATAGTGTGCCTACCAACTACCAGGGGTCCCCCCCCCCTTCTTTTTTATTCACTGTCAAGACACTTTAGTAAAGTTAATGTGTGAGTGACAGCACAGCGTGATCTCGTGATATCACGCTGTGCTGCGATTACAGCTAAAAATGAATGGAGAGAAGTGTATGACGCTGATTGGTCACTGATTGGTCAGCGTCTCTTCACAACGCCCAGTTGGTAAAAAGTAAAAACACGCCCAGTTGTCTATTAAAAAAACTAATTAGCATAAATCTAAAATTGTTCATAATTTGCTCAAAAATGACAGTTTTTCAAAATAAAAACCACTATTGTTATCTACATTACAGCGCCGATCACATTATGTAAGAGACAGGGCACTTATAATCTGGTGACAGCCTCTTTATTACTAGGACCACTGTTATCTACATTACAGCGCCGATCAGATTATGTAGGAGACAGGGCATTTATAATCTGGTGGCAGCCTCTTTAATACTAGGACCACTGTTATCTACATTACCGCGCCGATCACATTATGTAGGAGACAGGCCACTTATAATGTGGTGACAGAGCCTCTTTATTACTAGGACCACTGTTATCTACATTACAGCGCCGATCACATTATGTAGGAGACAGGGCATTTATAATCTGGTGACAGAGCCTCTTTATTACTAGGACCACTGTTATCTACATTACAGCGCCAATCACATTATGTAGGAGACAGGGCATTTATAATCTGGTGACAGAGCCTCTTTATTACTAGGACCACTATTATCTACATTACAGCGCCGATCAGATTATGTAGGAGATAGGGCACTTATAATCTGGTGACTGTTAAGGCTCTGCCAGGCACAGCTTCTGTATCCACGCCCATAGGTAATCAGTCTGCACCTGCTTCTATGTCTGTGAGACTGACTCCATCTTCCACCACTCAGGATGGCAGGTTTAGGAGTGGGAGAGCCTATCACAGACTGGCCAGACGGAGCTAGCCCCCGCCCTCCGTCTATTTATACCTGCCTTTCCTGTTCCTCCTTGCTTGTGATTCTTCTCTGTTGGTTTCCTTGCCCAGCTACAGCTTCTTGAACTACTTGTCCCTGCTTCGTATTGACCCTGGCTTACTGACTACTCTTCTGCTCTGCGTTTGGTACCTCGTACACTCCTGGTTTGACTCGGCTTGTTCACTACTCTCCTGCTCTGCGTTTGGCACCTCGTACTCTCCTGGTTTGACTCGGCTCGTTCACTTCTCTTGTTGCTAACGGTGTTGCCGTGGGCAACTGCCCCGTTTCCCTTTGTTCTGTGTTTCCTTGTCTGGTTGTCTGTCGTGCACTTACTGAGTGTAGGAACCGTCGCCCAGTTGTACCCCGTCGCCTAGGGCGGGTCGTTGCAAGTAGGCGGGGACTGAGTGGCGTGTAGATTAGGGCTCACTTGTCTGTTTCCCTATCCCTGTCATTACAGTGACAGTCTCTTTATTACTAGGACCACTGTTATCTACATTACAGCGCCGATCACATTATGTAGGAGACAGGGCGCTTATAATGTGATGACAGCCTCTTTAAAAACATTAAAAAAATGTCCAAGATGTGAAGGCCTCCTAAACCTGCGCATCTATCCATTCATGATCCGGCGGCCGCCACACCAGACGGGAATGTGGTCAAGGGTCCCCCATTCTCCAGATAGTCTCCCCTCTGAGGGGTAAATGGGGCTGAGCTGCGCTGCATTTCTAGACTCAGGGGACTTCATCAGGACCCCTTATCCTGATACAATGACCATTGATTGTCCGGTGACCGCTGGTTTCCTTCACACACCCTTTTAGTGCAGATTTATTTTGGGGGTAAAAAAAATGCATCTAATAAAAATCTAGGTTTTTTTTCCCCAAAATGGTACATTTTACGTTATGTTACGGTTCTAATGGCGTTTTTTTTTTTTTTTTCAAATAGTGTGATTTACTACTTGCATTTTTTTTATGTGCTGTTTTTTACTTTGCAAATCACGTGCTTCAAAGATCATGAATTTCAAAGATTTCTTTTCGCCGCGCAGAATTTAGAAAAAACGCTGAAAAAACACGCTACACAAAAGGACACTTTTAAGGGTAAACTTCAATCTCTGGAGGTCTAGAAGAGAAAACCGCCACTAATTGCTGAAAAAAATGCTGACCCAACCCCTTTGCTGCGGTTTTTGAACGTCACTGGACCCAAAAACACAAGACAAAACAAAAAAAGCCACCGAAAAAATGCAATGCTTGTAGTGCGTCCAATATTTCCGCGTTGATCTCCAGGTGACATCGGGCCGCGGTGTGTTTTTCCGCAAAAAAAAGGGGCTCGGCCTCATAAAACTCCAGTAAATCTGAAAAACTCCCCTCCCCGGCTTCTGTACGTTCCTATAGCCTGGGCCACCTGCTCCCTGTGGTCAATGTTACGGGCCGGTTGTGAGTGAATTACTTTTCCTACGAAACCGGCCACTTACCTGGCAGAGGAGATATCATGATCACTAAGGTGAGAGCGGGACTTTCTGGCCAGGTTCTTGCTTCTCGGCTGTAACAGCCATGGCCGCGGGCCGCCAGGATTACTCACCCCCTGACGGCCCGCGGATCTGTGAGCGCCGGCCCGCATCTCCACCTCAGGAGACGTCAGCGCTCACTTCCGCTTCACTCTGCTGTGTCCCGTAGGGTGAATTTGATACCCAAATTGGACTATAAGAAGGGCCCTGCCCCTTCCTGCTTTGCCTGAGCGTTGTTGTCGTTTACCTATATTTGTCTCTGCAAATGGTCCCTTAAGTGTTTTCCAGTTCCCAGTGTTCCCGTTCTTGCTACCTGTATCCCGTGATATCCTGGTCCAAGTGCCGTTTAGAGTTGGAGTCGTGTTGTGCCGTATACTGCGCCTTCCTGGTGACACCGCGCCGGGTGTCTGCCAAGGTCCCATCTGAACCTACCATCGCTACTGTCTGAAGTTACCACAGCTACGCCTCCGAACTATGGACTGTGACCTGCGTCCTGTTGGCCGGCTGCTATACCGTCAAGGCGTTGCGGCCCAGCGGGTTCACGCACCCAACGTGACATCGGCCTTTTGGCTAAGATCAAGTGTAGCAGCTGCTCTGTTCTGAGGTAACCATCCCTGCCGGTGGGGTGGCGGCCATGGTAGAGGGATGACGGAACGCCGAGGAGAAGGGGAGAGAACCACGCGATTAACGCTATGGGTCGGGTAGTTGGAAAGCACGAGTTGCTGAGCCCCAGGAGCGGTGGCCCTCGGGTGCCCCTTGGGTGCCCCAGGAGCGGTGGCCCTCGGGTGCCCGAACTCACTGGAGCGAGGGCCTATTTGCACGCACTGGTCTTCCACACTTTTGACCACACACATTTTCTCGGCCTTCTGGCTGGGAAATGAGGAATTTTTATATCCGGCGAATGTCCCGGCCGTATCACAGCGCACATTCACTTCTTTAATATTGTTTTTCACCGTGTGTTCGTCACATTGGATTTCTGGGATGTGGTGCCCTTTTGAGACCCTCCCGAGGTCTAGGGGGAAGACGTGCGGCCATAATGGTTCCGATTTCCCCTGCAACCCCGGCCTCCCTTCTTCTTCTGTGTGATCCGGGCCCCTAGGTGGTGGACACTTGGAGCGTTGTTGGGTCTTCCTGAGCTTCGGCGAGGGGGGACCATCGATCCTCTGGTTCGGGGGGTGGGGTCTCCTTTAGGATGGGCCGCATCCTTTGTGCACTTTTTTGCAGAGAGCGCCGCTCGAGCTTTCATTAGAAAAAAATTAAATACAAAGTCGTCGACCGCGGGAAGAAGGATTTATATATCGGAGGCCGGAAGTGATGCATCTTGGGACGCGAGTAAAATGACATGTTTTTACGTTTTCATTCGACAGTTTTTCTAGAATGCCCCTCCCCCTCGTCCACCATGTTTGTCTCTTTCCAGGTCTCGTTTACGTTTTTCTTATCAGGCTGCGGGGAGAGGTCGCGGCGGGGTCTGAACGGGTACCATGAGCAACCGAAGGGCCACACACCCTATAATGGCCCCGCACCCTGAGAGGGAAAAAATGCGCAAAGTCCCGGAAATCGAGGTGAGCGCGCTCAGAAGACGTGTGAGCGCCCCTTTCCGGCTGTCCGTCCGGTTACCACTCGGGCTTCGCCAGAATTTACGCGCAAATCCCCCCCAACCCCCGATATTACGTGTTCGTCTTGACGGAAGTCATTTTGTTTTTTACGTTGGAAAAGAAAAATCGGTCAAAAATAAAATTGCAGGTCGGTTCGCCATTTTCTGGTCGCGAGCGTCCGTTGGAGCGCGGCGGTCTCAGGGTAATATAGGGAGGATTTGTTGGAGTAGAGAATATATGGCGTACAATGTGGCAGCTGTCAGGGAGGGGGAGACCCCTGTGACCAGGGTGGGGGAGGCCGCAGTCATTGTCAGGTACTCCGGTCTCCATGGTAACCATCAGGCAATCCTCCTCTACAGAACACGACTGCGACCTCCCAGCACTCGGCAGCCGCCCGCCGCACGGCATCCTGGGACATGGAGTTCTCAGATAGGGAAAACACATTGACGAGAAGGAGAGAAAACTACAACTATTCCTGACCAATCACATCCGTCCCCTGCAGGCAGCCTAACATGCTTGTCAGATGTACCGCTTATTGATTGGCGCCCCCGTTGTCAGTCGGCGTTAAGGTCCCTCCCCCCTGTGTCTCCAGTGTTCCAAGCTGCTGTGAGAGGCGCACGGAGAGGAGCCCAACCCAGCCGCCCCCTGTCATCCCCGCCATCCCCTGCCAGACCCGCCGTCCGGAGCCCAGAACAGGTGAGAGATCCCCCAATATCTGCACCTCACCTCAATCATACACCCCCGGGGATCCCTGAGCCCAGAACAGGTGAGAGATCCCCCAATATCTGCACCTCACCCCAATCATACACCCCCGGGGATCCCTGAGCCCAGAACAGGTGAGAGATCCCCCAATATCTGCACCTCACCCCAATCATACACCCCCGGGGATCCCTGAGCCCAGAACAGGTGAGAGATCCCCCAATATCTGCACCTCACCCCAATCATACACCCCCGGGGATCCCTGAGCCCAGAACAGGTGAGAGATCCCCCAATATCTGCACCTCACCCCAATCATACACCCCCGGTCATACATCACCCCGATCCCTACCTCCCGGTCATACATAACCCCGATCCCTGCCTCCCGGTCATACATCACCCCGATCCCTACCTCCCGGTCATACATAACCCCGATCCCTGCCTCCCGGTCATACATCACCCCGATCCCTACCTCCCGGTCATACATAACCCCGATCCCTACCTCCCGGTCATACATTACCCCGATCCCTGCTCCCCGGTCATACATCACCCCGATCCCTGCTCCCCGGTCATACATCACCCCGATCCCTGCTCCCCGGTCATACATCACCCCGATCCCTACCTCCTGGTCATACATAACCCCGATCCCTACCTCCCGGTCATACATCACTCCGATCCCTGCCCCCCGGTCATACATCACCCCGATCCCTACCTCCCGGTCATACATCACTCCGATCCCTGCCCCCCGGTCATACATCACCCCGATCCCTACCTCCTGGTCATACATAACCCCGATCCCTGCCCCCTGGTCATACATAACCCCGATCCCTGCCCCCCGGTCATACATCACACCGATCCCTACCCCCTGGTCATACATAACCCCGATCCCTACCTCCTGGTCATACATCACACCGATCCCTACCTCCTGGTCATACATAACCCCGATCCCTGCCCCCCGGTCATACATTACCCCGATCCCTGCTCCCCGGTCATACATCACCCCGATCCCTGCTCCCCGGTCATACATCACCCCGATCCCTGCTCCCCGGTCATACATCACCCCGATCCCTGCCTCCCGGTCATACATCACACCGATCCCTGCCCCCCGGTCATACATCACACCGATCCCTACCTCCTGGTCATACATCACTCCGATCCCTGCCCCCTGGTCATACATCACTCCGATCCCTGCCCCCCGGTCATACATCACACCGATCCCTACCTCCTGGTCATACATAACCCCGATCCCTGCCCCCCGGTCATACATTACCCCGATCCCTGCTCCCCGGTCATACATCACCCCGATCCCTGCTCCCCGGTCATACATCACCCCGATCCCTGCTCCCCGGTCATACATCACCCCGATCCCTGCCTCCCGGTCATACATCACCCCGATCCCTGCCTCCCGGTCATACATCACCCCCCCTGCCCCCCGGTCATACATCACCCCGATCCCTGCCTCCCGGTCATACATCACCCCCCCTGCCTCCCGGTCATACATCACCCCGATCCCTGCCTCCCGGTCATACATCACCCCAGCACCTTTCACGTATCTTCAGAGCACCTTCAGGCCTTGTTCACACAGCGCAGATTTGCTGCAGATTTTGGTGTATTCTTCAGGAGTCTACAAGTCCTTTATATATTTCTTCTGTTTTGCTTCCATTCCTGATTTTGGCTTAAGAAGTCCATGAAAATCTGCATCAGAGCCGCGCTGTGTGAACGGGGCCCGCGCTGCGTGAACGGGGCCCGCGCTGCGTATGAACGAGGCCCGCGCTGCGTGTGAACGAGGCCCGCGCTGCTTGTGAACGAGGCCCGCGCTGCGTGTGAACGGGGCCCGCGCTGCGTGTGAACGAGGCCCGCGCTGCGTGTGAACGAGGCCCGCGCTGCGTGTGAACGAGGCCCGCGCTGCGTGTGAACGAGGCCCGCGCTGCTTGTGAACGAGGCCCGCGCTGCTTGTGAACTAGGCCCGCGCTGCGTGTGAACGAGGCCCGCGCTGCGTGTGAACGAGGCCCGCGCTGCGTGTGAACGAGGCCCGCGCTGCTTGTGAACGAGGCCCGCGCTGCGTGTGAACGAGACCCGCGCTGCGTGTGAACGAGGCCCGCGCTGCGTGTGAACGAGGCCCGCGCTGCGTGTGAAAGAGGCCCGCGCTGCGTGTGAACGAGGCCCGCGCTGCGTGTGAACGAGGCCCGCGCTGCGTGTGAACGAGGCCCGCGCTGCGTGTGAACGAGGCCCGCGCTGCTTGTGAACGAGGCCCGCGCTGCGTGTGAACGAGGCCCGCGCTGCTTGTGAACGAGGCCCGCGCTGCTTGTGAACGAGGCCCGCGCTGCTTGTGAACGAGGCCCGCGCTGCTTGTGAACGAGGCCCGCGCTGCGCGTGAACGGGGCCCGCGCTGCGCGTGAACGAGGCCCGCGCTGCGCGTGAACGAGGCCCGCGCTGTGCTCAGCCAAGCACCATATCAAGCATGGAGGCGTTTTCACCGGGATTTGGTGCAGTTGATGTTAAACTGAGTCTTTTGGGTTTTGACTGCGTTTTTTTTATGCTTTACCTGCACCTCAACCGCAGCGTCTGAATACACCCCAACTACACAATACTGCATCCCATCCTCCAATACCAGCACCCCGCACTATAGTGACACCCCAACCCCAATATCTATACCCCGACTTTATGTAATCCCAATATTTACACCCCAATACCTTCCCCAAATATCGCACCTCACATGCCATAAATCACACAATATTTGCACATTATCGTCCATGTAATTCATGTCAGGAGCGTCCTCAGCCGTGTATGACCGGTCTAATGTACCATGTATGGATATTCCCTGTCCAAAGTGAGAGGTACCTGCCCCGCTCCACCACATATACATATATCTCCTGTACAACAATGATGTCCTGTATTATACTCCAGAGCTGCACTGACTATTCTGCTGGTGGAGTCTCTGTGTACATACATTACATTACTTATCCTGTACTGATCCTGAGTTACATCCTGTATTATACTCCAGAGCTGCACTCACTATTCTGCTGGAGGAGTCACTGTGTACATACATTACATTACTTATCCTGTACTGATCCTGAGTTATATCCTGTATTATACTCCAGAGCTGCACTCACTATTCTGCTGGTGGAGTCACTGTCTACATACATTACTTATCCTGTACTGATCCTGAGTTACATCCTGTATTATACTCCAGAGCTGCACTCACTATTCTGCTGGTGGAGTCACTGTGTACATACATTACATTACTTATCCTGTACTGATCCTGAGTTACATCCTGTATTATACTCCAGAGCTGTACTCTCTATTCTTCTGGTGGAGTCACTGTGTACATACATTACATTACTTATCCTGTACTGATCCTGAGTTACATCCTGTATTATACTCCAGAGCTGCACTCACTATTCTGCTGGTGGAGTCACTGTGTACATACATTACATTACTTATCCTGTACTGATCCGGAGTTACATCCTGTATTATACTCCAGAGCTGCACTCACTATTCTGCTGGTGGAGTCACTGTGTATATACATTACATTACTTATCCTGTACTGATCCTGAGTTACATCCTGTATTATACTCCAGAGCTGCACTCACTATTCTGCTGGTGGAGTCACTGTGTACATATATTACATTACTTATCCTGTACTGATCCTGAGTTACATCCTGTATTATGCTCCAGAGCTGCACTCACTATTCTGCTGGTGGAGTCACTGTGTACATACATTACATTACTTATCCTGTACTGATCCTGAGTTATATTCTGTATTATACTCCAGAGCTGCACTCACTATTCTGCTGGTGGAGTCACTGTGTACATACATTACATTACTTATCCTGTACTAATCCTGAGTTAGATCCTGTATTATACGCCAGAGCTGCACTCACTATTCTGCTGGTGGAGTCACTGTGTACATACATTACATTACTTATCCTGTACTGATCCTGAGTTACATCCTGTATTATACTCCAGAGCTGCACTCACTATTCTGCTGGTGGAGTCACTGTGTACATACATAACATTACATTACTTATCCTGTACTGATCCTGAGTTACATCCTGTATTATACTCCAGAGCTGCACTCACTATTCTGCTGGTGGAGTCACTGTGTACATACATTACATTACTTATCCTGTACTGATCCTGAGTTACATCCTGTATTATACTCCAGAGCTGCACTCATTATTATGCTGGTGGAGTCACTGTGTACATACATTACATTACTTATCCTGTACTGATCCTGAGTTACATCCTGTATTATACTCCAGAGCTGCACTCACTATTCTGCTGGTGGAGTCACTGTGTACATACATTACATTACTTATCCTGTACTGATCCTGAGTTATATCCTGTGTTATACTCCAGAGCTGTACTCACTATTCTGCTGGTGGAGTCACTGTGTATATACATTACTTATCCTGTACTGATCCTGAGTTACATTCTGTATTATACTCCAGAGCTGCACTCACTATTCTGCTGGTGGAGTCACTGTGTACATACATTACATTACTTATCCTGTACTGATCCTGAGTTACATCCTGTATTATACTCCAGAGCTGCACTCACTATTCTGCTGGTGGAATCACTGTGTACATACATTACATTACTTATCCTGTACTGATCCTGAGTTACATCCTGTATTATACTCCAGAGCTGCACTCACTATTCTGCGGGTGGAGTCACTGTGTACATACATTACATTACTTATCCTGTACTGATCCTGAGTTATATCCTGTATTATACTGGTGGAGTCTGTATGTACACAGTGTCTCCACCAGCAGAATAGTGAGTGCAGCTCTGGAGTATAATAGAGGATGTAACTCAGGATCAGTACAGGATAAGTAATGTAATGTATGTACACAGTGACTCCACCAGCAGAATAGTGGGTGCAGCTCTGGAGTATAATACAGGATCAGTACAGGATAAGTAATGTAATGTGTATATATACACAGTGACTCCACCAGCAGAATAGTGAGTGCAGCTGTGGAGAATAATACAGGATGTAACTCAGGATCAGTACAGGATAAGTAATGTAATGTATGTACAAAGTGACTTCACCAGCAGAATAGTGAGTGCAGCTCTGGGGTATAATACAGAATGTAACTCAGGATCAGTACAGGATAAGTAATGTAATGTATGTACACAGTGACTCCACCAGCAGAATAGTGAGTGCAGCTCTGGAGTATAATACAGGATGTTACTCAGGATCAGTACAGGATAAGTAATGTAATGTATGTACACAGTGACTCCACCAGCAGAATAGTGAGTGCAGCTCTGGAGTATAATACAGGATATAACTCAGGATCAGTACAGGATAAGTAATGTCATGTATGTACACAGTGACTCCACCAGCAGAATAGTGAGTGCAGCTCTGGAGTATAATACAGGATGTAACTCAGGATCAGTACAGGATAAGTAATGTAATGTACACAGTGACTCCACCAGCAGAATAGTGAGTGCAGCTCTGGAGTATAATACAGGATGTAACTCAGGATCAGTAGAGGATCAGTAATGTAATGTATGTACACAGTGACTCCATCAGCAGAATAGTGAGTGCAGCTCTGGAGTATAATACAGGCTGTGAGCTGTATATGATAGATATTGCAGTGTTCGTGCTGTTGACTGATCCCCTGTAATGTCACTAGTGAGGCTCCTGTAGCCGGTGGGGTATTGTCAGCCATACTTTGTTTGGGTCTTCGGCACAGGAGGTAGACGTGGTAGGCAGCACATGTCACTGTTAGGAGGGCTCTGCAGCCGGTGGCCCGGCGTTATCCGCTTGGATTATGTTTGAGGCCGGCGCTCGGTGCCGGCAGCTTGTGTGAGGCCTGTGATAATGAAGGTGGAGAGAGATCTGTGTCATGTTGGGTGAGGGGGGTGGGGGAGGCTTTCAGTCATTGTTGAGGGATGTGGTGGTCCCTGGGAGCAGCTGTTCAGGACCGGACATGTGCAGCGAGACGTTACAGCCAAATGTTGGATGAGACCCAGGACGCGGCCTGCGGTAGATTCCACTGCAGATCACCAGCTGATAGAAAAGCCCAAGTAACAAAGGAAATATATAGGATCTCTGTGCAGGGGACATTCACCCGTAAACATCAGCGGCCGTCATGGGGTCATACGTCCCACGCGAGCGGTAGATGGTGATCGGGGGATTCTGCTTCTACACTTGGTGGCCGGAGTTATAGATTGCGGCTAGGAGACAATAGTCTAGGAGTCTTCTCCAGAGCTCAGTCTTGAGTTCATTGCCCAGAATGATGGATTACCCCTAAGGACTCCTCATTCGGGAGTTGTCATGGAGACCTCCACCCCTTGGTGTGCTGTTGTGTTCCTACATCTTGGGGTTGGGTTTTGCTCTAAGGGGTGAATGATACGATATTGATTTTCCAGTTGTGGGGTCTCCGGTAATTACCCCAATCCAACAAATGGTCCAAATGTTCTTCTCTGGTCCTATCAAAACTCAGGAACACTCTATGTGCTCTGTGCTGAGCTATTGGGGAGGAAGGGGCCCATGTGCTATTTTTTGCAGGGCCTATGTCGGATGTCTACCCCGGGGGCAGGGGCCACGTCTTCCCTTTTTTGCCGTCCTCGTTCCCTCGGTTTTCTTGTTGACTAATACATTTTTCTGCTTTTCGTCTGTTCATGTCTTAGGATAATATAACGTTATTAGATATCCCATGCCCCTCTTCTTCTGGATAATGGTCTGGGGGTCCGCGCATACCCGCACAGGAGTACAATATTCATGTTTCCAAAGCTAAAATAGTTGGAAGTCACATCACTCCTGTCTGTATTCTCTGGGGAGTCAACTAGATCAGGTCACGGATGTCACTGTGGGTCTCATGTGTAAAGCAGAACAGTGATGATGTCATGGTAGAAAGTCACTGTGGGCCTCATAGGTAGAGCGAAATAGTGATGATGTCATGGTGTGATGTCACTGTGGATAAAAGTAGATCAGACCAGTGATGATGTCCTGATACAATGTCACTGTGACTTCAATGGGTGCGTGATCCGCGAGGAACGCTCAAGTATAGGACATGTCGTGAGTTTTACGCAGCGGACGCTCACTATGTGAAAATCATGAAATGTCTGAATGGCCCCATTGACTTACATAGGTGATTTTCACACGCGTATCACGGACGTTAAATACGCTCGTGTAAATAAGGCCTTCGAACAGACCAGTGATGATGTCATGATACAATATCACTGTTAGAGCAGACCAGTGATGATTTCATGATACAATGTCACTGTTAGAGCAGACCAGTGATGATGTCATGATACAATGTGACTTGTTGAGCAGACCAGTGATGATGTCATGATACAATGTCACTGTTAGAGCAGACCAGTGATGATGTCATGATACAATGTCACTGTTAGAGCAGTCCAGTGATGATGTCATGATACAATGTCACTGTTAGAGCAGACCAGTGATGATGTCATGATACAATGGTCACTGTTAGAGCAGACCAGTGATGATGTCATGATACAATGTCACTGTTAGAGCAGTCCAGTGATGATGTCATGATACAATGTCACTGTTAGAGCAGACCAGTGATGATGTCATGATACAATGTCACTGTTAGAGCAGACCAGTGTTGATGTCATGATACAATGGTCACTGTTAGAGCAGACCAGTGATGATGTTATGATACAATGGTCACTGTTAGAGCAGACCAGTGATGATGTCATGATACAATGGTCACTGTTAGAGCAGACCAGTGATGATGTCATGATACAATGTCACTGTTAGAGCAGACCAGTGATGATGTCATGATACAATGTCACTGTTAGAGCAGACCAGTGATGATGTCATGATACAATGTGACTTGTTGAGCAGACCAGTGATGATGTCATGATACAATGGTCACTGTTAGAGCAGACCAGTGATGATGTCCTGATATAATGTCACTGTTAGAGCAGACCAGTGATGATGTCATGATACAATGTCACTGTTAGAGCAGACCAGTGATGATGTCATGATACAATGTCACTGTTAGAGCAGACCAGTGATGATATCATGATACAATGGTCACTGTTAGAGCAGACCAGTGATGATGTCATGATACAATGTCACTGTTAGAGCAGACCAGTGATGATGTCATGATAAAATGTCACTGTTAGTGTATGTGCACACACACTAATTACGTCCGTAATTGACGGACGTATTTCGGCCGCAAGTCCCGGACCGAACACAGTGCAGGGAGCCGGGCTCCTAGCATCGTACATAAGTATGATGCTAGGAGCCCGGCTCCCTGCACTGTGTTCGGTCCGGGACTTGCGGCCGAAATACGTCCGTCAATTACGGACGTAATTAGTGTGTGTGCACATACCCTTAGAGCAGACCAGTGATGATGTCATGATACAATGGTCACTGTTAGAGCAGACCAGTGATGATGTCCTGATATAATGTCACTGTTAGAGCAGACCAGTGATGATGTCATGATACAATGTCACTGTTAGAGCAGACCAGTGATGATGTCATGATACAATGTCACTGTTAGAGCAGACCAGTGATGATGTCATGATACAATGTCACTGTTAGAGCAGACCAGTGATGATGTCATGATACAATGTCACTGTTAGAGCAGACCAGTGATGATGTCATGATACAATGTCACTGTTAGAGCAGACCAGTGATGATGTCATGATACAATGGTCACTGTTAGAGCTGGGAAATAAGTACTTTTCTGGTACACTTTTAATAAAAATACAGAACGCCGCTGTCAGCTGAATCCGTCAGTGAGTTGCCCTGACGGCTCTGCTGAGCGTGGCTTCTGTGTACCACGGACAGCTCATCTAACACTGATAACATCTATTATTCTTATTATTAGGGTTATATTCATTGTGAGTGCAGAAATGAAGGAACATTTGTAATAAAAGCAGATCAGAAAAGTGCTTAGTGTCACAAAGTCCCGTAGTGGGGGAGATTATCCACAGTCCAGGCCGGCAACAGAGTCACTGTGGACCCCCTGAGTACTTCACTGTCTTCGACCCACTCACTACCGCCTGAATTGTGCGCATCGGGTTCTCTGCGTTGTACCAGCCGAATTCTGGATATCTTTACAAAGACGAGCTGTGCCCCCCCCCCCCATTCCACCATAAACCCCTCGGGACCAGAATAAAAATTCAGAGTGGTCCTATTTGGCGTGTGGCAGACGTACTGAATGTATGAGAGGAGCGCTGGGTGATCGAGGATGGATGTTCGTCGGGCTCGTGACTGCCTACAGTTTCCAGACGTCCTATTTCCCGTTCCTGTAGGGCACGGCGGCCATTACTAGCGGCTCTGATTAATGAGTATGTTGCATTTTACGTTATTAATGTGGTGGTTTCCGTGGGGCGGTGGACGTTCTGCTTGTGAAGATGATATATAAAGTCCACGTATATGAACCTTCCCGTCCCAGTTGTCTGCTTCGTACGGGCGTATCTAGGTCACGGCTTGCTGCGCGGCCAGTTCCCATGCTGCGCGATACCGAGATACATTTTTCTTTTAGCACTTGTTTTTTTCCAGAATAGTCGGTGAGGGATGATTTCTAGGATCTAGGGCTGAAAGCAGAAAATGCTAGCGAGGAACATTCCTGAAAAGAGGTTGTAACCACAAACACTGCCCCCTGACGAGAAAACATACTATTATTCCTGCTACATGACCTCATACACAGGCGGCTGTCATAGGGGAGGTCCAGACTACACAGGCGGCTGTCATAGGGGAGGTCCAGACTACACAGGCGGCTGTCATAGGGGAGGTCCAGACTACACAGGCGGCTGTCATAGGGGAGGTCCAGACTACACAGGCGGCTGTCATAGGGGAGGTCCAGACTACACAGGCGGCTGTCATAGGGGAGGTCCAGACTACACAGGCGGCTGTCATAGGGGAGGTCCAGACTACACGGGCGGCTGTCATAGTGGAGGTCCAGACTACACGGGCGGCTGTCATAGTGGAGGTCCAGACTACACAGGCGGCTGTCATAGGGGAGGTCCAGACTACACAGGCGGCTGTCATAGGGGAGGTCCAGACTACACAGGCGGCTGTCATAGGGGAGGTCCAGACTACACAGGCGGCTGTCATAGGTGAGGTCCAGACTACACAGGCGGCTGTCATAGGGGAGGTCCAGACTACACGGGCGGCTGTCATAGGGGAGGTCCAGACTACACGGGCGGCTGTCATAGGGGAGGTCCAGACTACACGGGCGGCTGTCATAGGGGAGGTCCAGACTACACGGGCGGCTGTCATAGGTGAGGTCCAGACTACACGGGCGGCTGTCTTAGGGGAGGTCCAGACTACACAAGCGGCTGTCATAGGGGAGGTCCAGACTACACAGGCGGCTGTCATAGGGGAGGTCCAGACTACACAGGCGGCTGTCATAGGGGAGGTCCAGACTACACAGGCGGCTGTCATAGGGGAGGTCCAGACTACACAGGCGGCTGTCATAGGGGAGGTCCAGACTACACAGGCGGCTGTCATAGGGGAGGTCCAGACTACACAGGCGGCTGTCATAGGGGAGGTCCAGACTACACAGGCGGCTGTCATAGGGGAGGTCCAGACTACACAGGCGGCTGTCATAGGGGAGGTCCAGACTACACAGGCGGCTGTCATAGGGGAGGTCCAGACTACACAGGCGGCTGTCATAGTGGAGGTCCAGACTACACAGGCGGCTGTCATAGGGGAGGTCCAGACTACACAGGCGGCTGTCATAGGGGAGGTCCAGACTACACAGGCGGCTGTCATAGGGGAGGTCCAGACTACACGGGCGGCTGTCATAGGGGAGGTCCAGACTACACAGGCGGCTGTTGTCATAGGGGAGGTCCAGACTACTACACAGGCGGCTGTCATAGGGGAGGTCCAGACTACACAGGCGGCTGTCATAGGGGAGGTCCAGACTACACAGGCGGCTGTCATAGTGGAGGTCCAGACTACACAGGCGGCTGTCATAGGGGAGGTCCAGACTACACAGGCGGCTGTCATAGGGGAGGTCCAGACTACACAGGCGGCTGTCATAGGGGAGGTCCAGACTACACAGGCGGCTGTCATAGGGGAGGTCCAGACTACACAGGCGGCTGTCATAGTGGAGGTCCAGACTACACGGGCGGCTGTCATAGTGGAGGTCCAGACTACACGGGCGGCTGTCATAGGGGAGGTCCAGACTACACGGGCGGCTGTCATAGGGGAGGTCCAGACTACACAGGCGGCTGTTGTCATAGGGGAGGTCCAGACTACTACACAGGCGGCTGTCATAGGGGAGGTCCAGACTACTACACAGGCGGCTGTCATAGTGGAGGTCCAGACTACACAGGTGTATTATCCCCGGCTCTGGGATTATTACGGTGCGGTGTGTTGTATTATCCCCGGCTCTGGGATTATTACGGTGCGGTGTGTTGTATTATCTCCGGCTCTGGGATTATTACGGTGCGGTGTGTTGTATTATTCCCGGCTCTGGGATTATTACGTAGCGGTGTGTTGTATTATCCCCGGCTCTGGGATTATTACGGTGCGGTGTGTTGTATTATCCCCGGCTCTGGGATTATTACGGCGCGGTGTGTTGTATTATCTCCGGCTCTGGGATTATTACGGTGCGGTGTGTTGTATTATCCCCGGCTCTGGGATTATTACGGTGCGGTGTGTTGTATTATCTCCGGCTCTGGGATTATTACGGTGCGGTGTGTTGTATTATTCCCGGCTCTGGGATTATTGCGGTGTGTTGTATTATCCCCGGCTCTGGGATTATTACGGTGCGGTGTGTTGTATTATCCCCGGCTCTGGGATTATTACGGTGCGGTGTGTTGTATTATCCCCGGCTCTGAGATTATTACGGTGCGGTGTGTTGTATTATCCCCGGCTCTGGGATTATTACGGTGCGGAGTGTTGTATTATCTCCGGCTCTGTGATTATTACGGTGCGGTGTGTTGTATTATCTCCGGCTCTGGGATTATTACGGTGCGGTGTGTTGTATTATCTCCGGCTCTGGGATTATTACGGTGCGGTGTGTTGTATTATCCTCGGCTCTGGGATTATTACGGTGCGGTGTGTTGTATCATCTCCGGCTCTGGGATTATTACGGTGCGGTGTGTTGTATCATCTCCGGCTCTGGGATTATTACGGTGCGGTGTGTTGTATTATTCCCGGCTCTGGGATTATTACGGTGCGGTGTGTTGTATTATCCCCGGCTCTGGGATTATTACGGTGCGGTGTGTTGTATTATCTCCGGCTCTGGGATTATTACGGTGCGGTGTGTTGTATTATCTCCGGCTCTGGGATTATTACGGTGCGGTGTGTTGTATTATCTCCGGCTCTGGGATTATTACGGTGCGGTGTGTTGTATTATCCCCGGCTCTGGGATTATTACGGTGCGGTGTGTTGTATTATCTCCGGCTCTGGGATTATTACGGTGCGGTGTGTTGTATTATCCCCGGCTCTGGGATTATTACGGTGCGGTGTGTTGTATTATCTCCGGCTCTGGGATTATTACGGTGCGGTGTGTTGTATTATCCCCGGCTCTGGGATTATTACGGCGCGGTGTGTTGTATTATCTCCGGCTCTGGGATTATTACGGTGCGGTGTGTTGTATTATTCCCGGCTCTGGGATTATTACGGTGCGGTGTGTTGTATTATTCCCGGCTCTGGGATTATTACGGCGCGGTGTGTTGTATTATTCCCGGCTCTGGGATTATTTTGGTGTGGTGTGTTGTATTATCCCCGGCTCTGGGATTATTACGGTGCGGTGTGTTGTATTATCTCCGGCTCTGGGATTATTACGGTGCGGTGTGTTGTATTATCTCCGGCTCTGGGATTATTACGGTGCGGTGTGTTGTATTATTCCCGGCTCTGGGATTATTACGGTGCGGTGTGTTGTATTATCTCCGGCTCTGGGATTATTACGGCGCGGTGTGTTGTATTATCCCCGGCTCTGGGATTATTACGGTGCGGTGTGTTGTATTATCCCCGGCTCTGGGATTATTACGGTGCGGTGTGTTGTATTATCTCCGGCTCTGGGATTATTACGGTGCGGTGTGTTGTATTATCCCCGGCTCTGGGATTATTACGGTGCGGTGTGTTGTATTATTCCCGGCTCTGGGATTATTTTGGTGCGGTGTGTTGTATTATCCCCGGCTCTGGGATTATTACGGCGCGGTGTGTTGTATTATCTCCGGCTCTGGGATTATTACGGTGCGGTGTGTTGTATTATCCCCGGCTCTGGGATTATTACGGTGCGGTGTGTTGTATTATCTCCGGCTCTGGGATTATTACGGTGCGGTGTGTTGTATTATTCCCGGCTCTGGGATTATTACGGTGCGGTGTGTTGTATTATCCCCGGCTCTGGGATTATTACGGTGCGGTGTGTTGTATTATCCCCGGCTCTGAGATTATTACGGTGCGGTGTGTTGTATTATCCCCGGCTCTGGGATTATTACGGTGCGGTGTGTTGTATTATCTCCGGCTCTGGGATTATTACGGTGCGGTGTGTTGTATTATCTCCGGCTCTGGGATTATTACGGTGCGGTGTGTTGTATTATCTCCGGCTCTGGGATTATTACGGTGCGGTGTGTTGTATTATCCCCGGCTCTGGGATTATTACGGTGCGGTGTGTTGTATTATCTCCGGCTCTGGGATTATTACGGTGCGGTGTGTTGTATTATCTCCGGCTCTGGGATTATTACGGTGCGGTGTGTTGTATTATCCCCGGCTCTGGGATTATTACGGTGCGGTGTGTTGTATTATCCTCGGCTCTGGGATTATTACGGTGCGGTGTGTTGTATCATCTCCGGCTCTGGGATTATTACGGTGCGGTGTGTTGTATCATCTCCGGCTCTGGGATTATTACGGTGCGGTGTGTTGTATTATTCCCGGCTCTGGGATTATTACGGTGCGGTGTGTTGTATTATCTCCGGCTCTGGGATTATTACGGTGCGGTGTGTTGTATTATCCCCGGCTCTGGGATTATTACGGTGCGGAGTGTTGTATTATCTCCGGCTCTGGGATTATTACGGCGCGGAGTGTTGTATTATCTCCGGCTCTGGGATTATTACGGTGCGGAGTGTTGTATTATCCCCGGCTCTGGGATTATTACGGCGCGGTGTGTTGTATTATCCTCGGCTCTGGGATTATTACGGTGCGGTGTGTTGTATTATCTCCGGCTCTGGGATTATTACGGCGCGGTGTGTTGTATTATCTCCGGCTCTGGGATTATTACGGTGCGGTGTGTTGTATTATCTCCGGCTCTGGGATTATTACGGCGCGGTGTGTTGTATTATCTCCGGCTCTGGGATTATTACGGCGCGGTGTGTTGTATTATCCCCGGCTCTGGGATTATTACGGTGCGGTGTGTTGTATTATCCCCGGCTCTGGGATTATTACGGTGCGGTGTGTTGTATTATCTCCGGCTCTGGGATTATTACGGTGCGGTGTGTTTTATTATCCCCGGCTCTGGGATTATTACGGTGCGGTGTGTTGTATTATCTCCGGCTCTGTGATTATTACGGTGCGGTGTGTTGTATTATCTCCGGCTCTGGGATTATTACGGTGCGGTGTGTTGTATTATCCCCGGCTCTGGGATTATTACGGTGCGGTGTGTTGTATTATCCTCGGCTCTGGGATTATTACGGTGCGGTGTGTTGTATCATCTCCGGCTCTGGGATTATTACGGTGCGGTGTGTTGTATCATCTCCGGCTCTGGGATTATTACGGCGCGGTGTGTTGTATTATCTCCGGCTCTGGGATTATTACGGCGCGGTGTGTTGTATTATCTCCGGCTCTGGGATTATTACGGTGCGGTGTGTTGTATTATCTCCGGCTCTGGGATTATTACGGTGCGGTGTGTTGTATTATCTCCGGCTCTGGGATTATTACGGTGCGGTGTGTTGTATTATCCCCGGCTCTGGGATTATTACGGTGCGGTGTGTTGTATTATCCTCGGCTCTGGGATTATTACGGTGCGGTGTGTTGTATCATCTCCGGCTCTGGGATTATTACGGTGCGGTGTGTTGTATCATCTCCGGCTCTGGGATTATTACGGTGCGGTGTGTTGTATTATCCCCGGCTCTGGGATTATTACGGCGCGGTGTGTTGTATTATCTCCGGCTCTGGGATTATTACGGCGCGGTGTGTTGTATTATCCCCGGCTCTGGGATTATTACGGTGCGGTGTGTTGTATTATCTCCGGCTCTGGGATTATTACGGTGCGATGTGTTGTATTATCCTCGGCTCTGGGATTATTACGGTGCGGTGTGTTGTATTATCCCCGGCTCTGGGATTATTACGGCGCGGTGTGTTGTATTATCTCCGGCTCTGGGATTATTACGGCGCGGTGTGTTGTATTATCTCCGGCTCTGGGATTATTACGGCGCGGTGTGTTGTATTATCTCCGGCTCTGGGATTATTACGGTGCGGTGTGTTGTATTATCTCCGGCTCTGGGATTATTACGGTGCGGTGTGTTGTATTATTCCCGGCTCTGGGATTATTACGGTGCGATGTGTTGTATTATCCTCGGCTCTGGGATTATTACGGTGCGGTGTGTTGTATTATCCCCGGCTCTGGGATTATTACGGTGCGGTGTGTTGTATTATCTCCGGCTCTGGGATTATTACGGTGCGATGTGTTGTATTATCCTCGGCTCTGGGATTATTACGGTGCGGTGTGTTGTATTATCCCCGGCTCTGGGATTATTACGGTGCGGTGTGTTGTATTATCTCCGGCTCTGGGATTATTACGGTGCGGTGTGTTGTATTATCTCCGGCTCTGGGATTATTACGGTGCGGTGTGTTGTATTATCCCCGGCTCTGGGATTATTACGGTGCGGTGTGTTGTATTATCTCCTGCTCTGGGATTATTACGGTGCGGTGTGTTGTATTATCTCCGGCTCTGGGATTATTACGGTGCGGTGTGTTGTATTATCTCCGGCTCTGGGATTATTACGGTGCGGTGTGTTGTATTATCTCCGGCTCTGGGATTATTACGGCGCGGTGTGTTGTATTATCTCCGGCTCTGGGATTATTACGGTGCGGTGTGTTGTATTATCCTCGGCTCTGGGATTATTACGGTGCGGTGTGTTGTATTATTCCCGGCTCTGGTATTATTACGGCGCGGTGTGTTGTATTATCTCCGGCTCTGGGATTATTACGGTGCGGTGTGTTGTATTATCCCCGGCTCTGGGATTATTACGGTGCGGTGTGTTGTATTATTCCCGGCTCTGGGATTATTACGGTGCGGTGTGTTGTATCATCTCCGGCTCTGGGATTATTACGGTGCGGTGTGTTGTATTATTCCCGGCTCTGGGATTATTACGGTGCGGTGTGTTGTATTATCTCCGGCTCTGGGATTATTACGGTGCGGTGTGTTGTATTATCTCCGGCTCTGGGATTATTACGGCGCGGTGTGTTGTATTATCTCCGGCTCTGGGATTATTACGGTGCGGTGTGTTGTATTATCTCCGGCTCTGGGATTATTACGGTGCGGTGTGTTGTATTATCCCCGGCTCTGGGATTATTACGGTGCGGTGTGTTGTATTATCCCCGGCTCTGGGATTATTACGGTGCGGTGTGTTGTATTATCCCCGGCTCTGGGATTATTACGGCGCGGTGTGTTGTATTATCTCCGGCTCTGGGATTATTACGGTGCGGTGTGTTGTATTATCTCCGGCTCTGGGATTATTACGGTGCGATGTGTTGTATTATCTCCGGCTCTGGGATTATTGCGGCGCGGTGTGTTGTATTATCTCCGGCTCTGGGATTATTACGGTGCGGTGTGTTGTATTATCTCCGGCTCTGGGATTATTACGGCGCGGTGTGTTGTATTATCCCCGGCTCTGGGATTATTACGGCGCGGTGTGTTGTATTATCCTCGGCTCTGGGATTATTACGGTGCGGTGTGTTGTATTATCCTCGGCTCTGGGATTATTACGGTGCGGTGTGTTGTATTATCTCCGGCTCTGGGATTATTACGGTGCGGTGTGTTGTATTATCCCCGGCTCTGGGATTATTACGGCGCGGTGTGTTGTATTATCCTCGGCTCTGGGATTATTACGGTGCGGTGTGTTGTATTATCCCCGGCTCTGGGATTATTACGGTGCGGTGTGTTGTATTATCCCCGGCTCTGGGATTATTACGGTGCGGTGTGTTGTATTATTCCCGGCTCTGGGATTATTACGGTGCGGTGTGTTGTATTATTCCCGGCTCTGGGATTATTACGGTGCGGTGTGTTGTGTTGTATTATCTCCGGCTCTGGGATTATTACGGTGCGGTGTGTTGTATCATCTCCGGCTCTGGGATCATTACGGTGCGGTGTGTTGTATCATCTCCGGCTCTGGGATCATTACGGTGCGGTGTGTTGTATTATTCCCGGCTCTGGGATTATTACGGCGCGGTGTGTTGTATTATCTCCGGCTCTGGGATTATTACGGCGCGGTGTGTTGTATTATCTCCGGCTCTGGGATTATTACGGCGCGGTGTGTTGTATTATCTCCGGCTCTGGGACTATTACGGTGCGGTGTGTTGTATTATCCCCGGCTCTGGGATTATTACGGTGCGGTGTGTTGTATTATCTCCGGCTCTGGGATTATTACGGTGCGGTGTGTTGTATTATCTCCGGCTCTGGGATTATTACGGCGCGGTGTGTTGTATTATCCCCGGCTCTGGGATTATTACGGCGCGGTGTGTTGTATTATCTCCGGCTCTGGGATTATTACGGTGCGGTGTGTTGTATTATCCCCGGCTCTGGGATTATTACGGTGCGGTGTGTTGTATTATCTCCGGCTCTGGGATTATTACGGTGCGGTGTGTTGTATTATCCCCGGCTCTGGGATTATTACGGTGCGGTGTGTTGTATTATCCCCGGCTCTGGGATTATTACGGTGCGGTGTGTTGTATTATCTCCGGCTCTGGGATTATTACGGTGCGGTGTGTTGTATTATCCCCGGCTCTGGGATTATTACGGTGCGGTGTGTTGTATTATCTCTGGCTCTGGGATTATTACGGTGCGGTGTGTTGTATTATCCCCGGCTCTGGGATTATTACGGTGCGGTGTGTTGTATTATCTCCGGCTCTGGGTTTATTACGGCGCGGTGTGTTGTATCATCTCCGGCTCTGGGATTATTACGGTGCGGTGTGTTGTATTATCTCCGGCTCTGGGTTTATTACGGCGCGGTGTGTTGTATTATCCCCGGCTCTGGGATTATTACGGTGCGGTGTGTTGTATTATCCCCGGCTCTGGGATTATTACGGTGCGGTGTGTTGTATTATCTCCGGCTCTGGGATTATTACGGCGCGGTGTGTTGTATTATCCCCGGCTCTGGGATTATTACGGCGCGGTGTGTTGTATTATCCCCGGCTCTGGGATTATTACGGCGCGGTGTGTTGTATTATCCCCGGCTCTGGGATTATTACGGCGCGGTGTGTTGTATTATCCCCGGCTCTGGGATTATTACGGCGCGGTGTGTTGTATTATCCCCGGCTCTGGGATTATTACGGCGCGGTGTGTTGTATTATCCCCGGCTCTGGGATTATTACGGCGCGGTGTGTTGTATTATCCCCGGCTCTGGGATTATTACGGCGCGGTGTGTTGTATTATCCCCGGCTCTGGGATTATTACGGCGCGGTGTGTTGTATTATCCCCGGCTCTGGGATTATTACGGCGCGGTGTGTTGTATTATCCCCGGCTCTGGGATTATTACGGCGCGGTGTGTTGTATTATCCCCGGCTCTGGGATTATTACGGCGCGGTGTGTTGTATTATCCCCGGCTCTGGGATTATTACGGTGCGGTGTGTTGTATTATCCCCGGCTCTGGGATTATTACGGTGCGGTGTGTTGTATTATCTCCGGCTCTGGGATTATTACGGTGCGGTGTGTTGTATTATCCCCGGCTCTGGGATTATTACGGTGCGGTGTGTTGTATTATCTCCGGCTCTGGGATTATTACGGCGCGGTGTGTTGTATTATCCCCGGCTCTGGGATTATTACGGCGCGGTGTGTTGTATTATCCCCGGCTCTGGGATTATTACGGCGCGGTGTGTTGTATTATCTCCGGCTCTGGGATTATTACGGTGCGGTGTGTTGTATTATCTCCGGCTCTGCGATTATTACGGCGCGGTGTGTTGTATTATTCCCGGCTCTGGGATTATTACGGTGCGGTGTGTTGTGTTATCTCCGGCTCTGGGATTATTACGGTGCGGTGTGTTGTATCATCTCCGGCTCTGGGATTATTACGGTGCGGTGTGTTGTATTATCTCCGGCTCTGGGATTATTACGGTGCGGTGTGTTGTATTATCCCCGGCTCTGGGATTATTACGGTGCGGTGTGTTGTATTATCTCCGGCTCTGGGATTATTACGGTGCGGTGTGTTGTATTATCTCCGGCTCTGGGATTATTACGGTGCGGTGTGTTGTATTATCCCCGGCTCTGGGATTATTACGGTGCGGTGTGTTGTATTATCTCCGGCTCTGGGATTATTACGGTGCGGTGTGTTGTATTATCTCCGGCTCTGGGATTATTACGGTGCGGTGTGTTGTATTATCCCCGGCTCTGGAATTATTACGGTGCGGTGTGTTGTATTATCTCCGGCTCTGGGTTTATTACGGCGCGGTGTGTTGTATTATCCCCGGCTCTGGGATTATTACGGTGCGGTGTGTTGTATTATCCCCGGCTCTGGGATTATTACGGTGCGGTGTGTTGTATTATCCCCGGCTCTGGGATTATTACGGCGCGGTGTGTTGTATTATCTCCGGCTCTGGGATTATTACGGTGCGGTGTGTTGTATTATTCCCGGCTCTGGGATTATTACGGTGCGGTGTGTTGTATTATTCCCGGCTCTGGGATTATTACGGCGCGGTGTGTTGTATTATTCCCGGCTCTGGGATTATTTTGGTGCGGTGTGTTGTATTATCTCCGGCTCTGGGATTATTACGGTGCGGTGTGTTGTATTATTCCCGGCTCTGGGATTATTACGGTGCGGTGTGTTGTATTATCTCCGGCTCTGGGATTATTACGGTGCGGTGTGTTGTATTATCTCCGGCTCTGGGATTATTACGGTGCGGTGTGTTGTATTATCTCCGGCTCTGGGATTATTACGGTGCGGTGTGTTGTATTATCTCCGGCTCTGGGATTATTACGGCGCGGTGTGTTGTATTATTCCCGGCTCTGGGATTATTTTGGTGCGGTGTGTTGTATTATCCCCGGCTCTGGGATTATTACGGTGCGGTGTGTTGTATTATCTCCGGCTCTGGGATTATTACGGTGCGGTGTGTTGTATTATCTCCGGCTCTGGGATTATTACGGTGCGGTGTGTTGTATTATCCCCGGCTCTGGAATTATTGCGGTGCGGTGTGTTGTATTATCCCCGGCTCTGGGATTATTACGGTGCGATGTGTTGTATTATCTCCGGCTCTGGGATTATTACGGTGCGGTGTGTTGTATTATTCCCGGCTCTGGGATTATTACGGTGCGGTGTGTTGTATTATCTCCGGCTCTGGGATTATTACGGCGCGGTGTGTTGTATTATTCCCGGCTCTGGGATTATTTTGGTGAGGTGTGTTGTATTATTCCCGGCTCTGGGATTATTACGGTGCGGTGTGTTGTATTATCCCCGGCTCTGGGATTATTACGGTGCGGTGTGTTGTATTATCCCCGGCTCTGGAATTATTGCGGTGCGGTGTGTTGTATTATCCCCGGCTCTGGGATTATTACGGTGCGGTGTGTTGTATTATCCCCGGCTCTGGAATTATTGCGGTGCGGTGTGTTGTATTATCCCCGGCTCTGGGATTATTACGGTGCGGTGTGTTGTATTATCCCCGGCTCTGGAATTATTGCGGTGCGGTGTGTTGTATTATCCCCGGCTCTGGGATTATTACGGTGCGGTGTGTTGTATTATTCCCGGCTCTGGGATTATTACGGCGCGGTGTGTTGTATTATCCCCGGCTCTGGGATTATTGCGGTCGGGTGTGTTGTATGGGGTTTATGGGGACCATTATTCTCTACAGTACGAGCAGTACATTTTTATATTCCTAACCTGTAAACAGAGCGAGGTTCTCCACAGTAAGAGCAGTAGGACGTGACATAGTCAGAGTATAGCAGGAAAGGGCTGGTAGAGCTGGTCCCTAGATATGACGAGTATTCCTTGAGGTTCTCCAATGATGACCTGTTGTGGGTACATGAGGACGAAGGGTGATAATCCCCTCCATGTGGGGCGTAATAGCAAGATTTGGGGTTCTAGCAAAGGAAAAGGAGGCGGTAAAAGAAAGGAAAACGGGTATGAGGCAAAAAGGAGAGACAGCACTGAATGATCAGGGGGAAGAGAAGGGAAGACATTAGTGTGCGCTTTATTAGGACTCCCAACACAGCAGAGTTCTTTACAGTAAGAGCAGTAGGGCAGGTTTAGTAATAGCTAAGGACAGAATCTCCGGGGCGAAGATTGGGTCTGTTTTAAGTTTTTTTAGTATTAGAGACATTCTTGTGAGACTTTTTAGAGAATATTTTATAGACCTTCTTTAAAGGAGGGCAGTCTCTATATATAAATATACCCCCGCCCACATCCCCCCCCCCCCCCCGTAACCTGCAATAGACCATAAAACTTCTTTCTCCTGACGTAGGTCCCTGTTGGTCCTGTATAATACTAGACCTCAGCGATGCTGCGCCCACAGTCCTGTAGTTTCTTTACAGTCTCGGGGGCCCGGTGGTCACATATTCTGTTTCCGCCCTGTAGATTAGCAGGGTTCTTTACAGTTAGAGCAGTGGCTTGTGCAATCTCTATCCATAGAATGTGAGAGTCTCGTCATTCGAGTCGTAGGGTGGAAATGGCGATCTAATACGTGATGCAGCGGGCATGTTGGACCCCCTCCCCCCATATACGCCGCTAGTCATGTGCTCTGTTCCTCTGTATCTCTGGGGTTCGGCTGTTCGTGTACATTTCTAGGCTGAATCATGAGAACGTGCAATAGACAAGTCTGTGGTAACCGGTCTCCGGTGTTTGCAGCGGTCACCCTGGGTTGCTGCAGCTTTTTGATCACTTACTGGAAGTGACAGGCACGATCTGCCCGCCGCAGGCATCCGCCGGCCAGCTTATCTTCTAAAACGTCTGTGGTGTCATAGACATTGTGTTCCCAGGAAGAGTCACTGCAGAGCTCCAGGAATCTTATAGAAAATGACATAATACGGATATTGCAATATTTTCTCATAGTCATCCTGAGTTACATCCTATGCTCCAGTCACATCCAGAGCAGCATTCAAAGAACAGCTCCTCCTTTGAACAGCACTTTACAGTTTATATCTCTATATAGTCTCTATATATTGCATAGTAACATTGTACACATTCTGACATACATCATTTCTTATACTACAGTCACATCCAGAGCTGCATTTACACAACAGCCTTCTAATTTATGGAGTCATTTAAAGGGCCGAACCATTCAGAGGTGTAAAAGATTGATTTATTTACAGGCAGCGCTGGCCTTCATAGCCCTGTTACTGTATAAGTATTAGTATCTCCGCCTCTTGGAGGACTACAGATCGCAGCAGCCCCGTCAGTACTTATAGCCTCGTAGATGCCGGTCTGCGTTTGTTGGTGTTATTAGGAGATGTGTGGGTTCCGCAATGTCCTCCTGGTGGTGCCAGTTTCTAGCAGTTGTCTGGGTCAGCTGTGGTTTTCCTTTTTTCTGTGTTCTCTTGGAGATGTTACGTTTTTTTCTAGCATTTTCCGGCCGTTCTCTGGGTTATGATGCCTTTGTTTGGATTCCTTGGTCTTGTATTTGAGCTCTTGAGTCCCTAGTTTTTCTTGGGTTCCCCAGTGTTGTCTTGGCTTTCTCTGTGGTTCACAGATGTTCTTTGATAGAGCCTGGTGGGTGTCGTGATGTTCTGCTGAAGCTCCGTGTCTTCCTTAGTGCTGTGAGGAGGACTATGAGGTTCTGGGTGTTGTCTGGAGGAGGTGTACGTTCCTTAGTGTTGTGAGGAGGACTATGAGGTTCTGGGTGTTGTCTGGAGGAGGTGTATGTTCCTTAGTGTTGTGGGGAGGACTATGAGGTTCTGGGTGTTGTCTGGAGGAGGTGTATGTTCCTTAGTGTTGTGAGGAGGACTATGAGGTTCTGGGTGTTGTCTGGAGGAGGTGTATGTTCCTTAGTGTTGTGGGGAGGACTATGAGGTTCTGGGTGTTGTCTGGAGGAGGTGTATGTTCCTTAGTGTTGTGAGGAGGACTATGAGGTTCTGGGTGTTGTCTGGAGGAGGTGTATGTTCCTTAGTGCTGTGAGGAGGACTATGAGGTTCTGGGTGTTGTATGGAGGAGGTGTAGGTTCCTTAGTGTTGTGAGGCATCATTGTGAGATTCTGGGTGTTGTATGGAGGAGGTGTACGTTCCAGGTGTTGTGAGGCAGCATTGTGAGATTCCCGGTGTTGTCTGGAGAAGGTGTACGTTCCGGGTGTTGTGAGGTATCATTGTGAGATTCCGGGTGTTGTCTGAAGGAGGTGTATGTTCCTTAGTGTGGTGAGACATCATTGTGAGGTTCTGGGTGTTGTATGGAGAAGGTTTATGTTTCTTAGCGTTGAGGCATCATTGTGAGATTCCGGGTGTTGTATGGAGGAGGTGTACGTTCCGGGTGTTGTATGGAGGAGTTGTACGTTCCGGGGGTTGTGAGGCATCATTGTGAGATTACGGTTGTCCGGAGGAGGTGTACGTTCCGGGTGTTGTATGGAGGAGGTGTACGTTCCGGGTGTTGTATGGAGGTGGTGTATGTTCCGGGTGCTGTGAGGCATCATTGTGAGGTTCAGGGTGTTGTATGGAGATGGTGTATGTTCCTTAGTGTTGTGATGTATCATTGTGAGGTTCCGGGTGTTGTATGGAGGTGGTGTATGTTCCTTAGTGTTGTAATGTATCATTGTGAGGTTCTTGGTGTTGTATGGAGGAGGTGTATGTTACTTAGTGTGGTGAGGCATGATTGTGAGGTTCCGGGTGTTGTATGGAGGAGGTGTACGTTCCTTAGTGTGGTGAGACATCATTGTAAGGTCCGGATGTTGTATGTTCCTTAGTGTGGTGATTAATCATTGTGACGTTCTGGGTGTTGTATGGAGGAGGTGTACGTTCCTTTATGTTGTGAGGGATCATTCTGAGTTTCCGGGTGTTGTATAGAGGACGTGTACGTTCCGGGTGTTGTATGGAGGAGGTGTACGTTCCTTAGTGTTGTGAGGCATCATTGTGAGGTTCTGGGTGTTGTATGGAAGAGGTGTATGTTCCTTAGTGTTGTGAGGGATCATTGTGAGGTTCTGGGTGTTGTATGGAGGAGGTGTACGTTCCTTTATGTTGTGAGGGATCGTTGTGACGTTCCGGGTGTTGTCTGGAGGTGGCGTACGTTCCGTGTGTTGTGAGGGATCATTGTGACGTTCCGGGTGTTGTCTGGAGGAGGTGTACGTTCCGTGTGTTGTGAGGGATCATTGTGACGTTCCGGGTGTTGTCTGGAGGTGGTGTACGTTCCGGGTGTTGTATGGAGGAGGTGTACGTTCCGGGTGTTGTGAGGGATCATTGTGACGTTCCGGGTGTTGTCTGGAGGAGGTGTACGTTCCTTTATGTTGTGAGGGATCATTGTGAGGTACCGGGTGTTGTCTGGAGGTGGTGTACGTTCCGTGTGTTGTGAGGGATCATTGTGACGTTCCGGGTGTTGTATGAACGAGGTGTTGGTTCTGTTATGTACTTTGTGAATTGTAGGTTCCTTGGTGGTGTATAGAATAATTGTCTGTTTCTTGGTGTTGTTAGATGTGTGGGTTCTGCAATGTCCTCTTGGTGGCGCTGGTTTCTAGGGTGTTTTCTGGGACAGTTGTGTTTGGGGTTTTTTTCCAGCGTTTTTTGAGAGAATGCAATTTATTTAGTTTTTTTTAGTCATTTTTTGGGCCATGAGGCCTTTGGTCAGATAATAGAGGACCATTGGGTCCATTGTTTTTCCTTCGAGCTCTGGACCAGGTCTTGTGGACTCATTAGTCTTGTCTTAGTCGTGTCTGATCGTTCTATGGATCTTCTGAGTAGAGTTTATAATCTCATATTGCTGCTGCCCTTTCATATACAGCCCCCGGTGGTCAATCATCGATATGATCTCAGGGCCAGCTGTAAATTCTAGACGTTAAATTCAACTATGAGTCACCTTGTCCCTTCTTCCTTCGGTTCATGACCTTCCACTTGGGCTTCTTTCCCTTCTCATGAATGGGCAGGTCAAGGTCTACCACATGAGCAGGAAAGATCCTCTCCTGAAATATTCTGTGCTGCTGATAACCCTATCTCTCACTATTTGTAACCTGTCCACAATAAACGTTAAACCTTTGTACCACCTTCTTCCAGAGCCATGCATGCCAACGCAGCCAGTGTCCGGATCCTCATTAAAGGGGGTAAGGTGGTGAACGATGACTGCACCCAAGAAGCCGACGTGTACATTGAGAACGGCATCATCCAGCAGGTGGGACGGGAACTCATGATACCCGGAGGAGCAAAAGTCATTGATGCCACCGGAAAACTGGTCATCCCCGGTGGCATAGACACTAGCACCCACTTTCATCAGACCTTCATGAATGCCACCTGCATGGATGACTTCTACAACGGCACCAAGGTAAGGTCACCCTACAGGACGGACGGCCTCCCGTCTTGTCTTCCGGTTGGGTTCTATTTGACATCATTTTACAGGTTCCGTCATTGTATAAATCTTCTGCTTCACATCCTGACTAATACTCCAGTCACTTCCAGAGCTGCATTAAGAGTTCGCTCTCAAGCTGATAGGTCTCGCATCTCTTTGCCGCCTCTGCTGTCTCGGGTCTGGTAGAGAACTTGGAGGTGCTATGGAGTATTGTCGATGTTGTAGTAAACACCGGGCGTCCAGAAGAGGAGCCGCTCCTCAGGTGACCACTAGACTTCACGTCACAATGGACCTCTTGTGTAGCTCACATGCGGGGCGGACGGGGGACAATTATGTAGGGACCACCTATAGTTTCTTCGTTTTGCGTATGCAGCGCTATCATTCGTTTTGTGCTTTTGTTTTTTGTGTGATCACATGACCGATCACGTGATCACTCCTCATTGTAATTTTTAAGGGCAGCTCCAATGGTGTTGAGTCTTCTGCTAGAAGTTTACAGTGGCAGACCCGACTAGTGGAGTCTTCTAGCGTTGTATGATTGCCTAAGCCAACCACCTGCTCTCCTGCCCGCCGCCTCTCCCTACATCCCTCTCTGGCAGGAGACACGGCTGCGAACATCATTGTAGGTGCCCTTTAAATGCACCATTGTCAACCATCAGGACCACCCGGAGATCGTGTGGAGCGGAGACCCGTGGGCTCTTTCTAAGCAGAATGTCATTGACTTGAAGATTCGAATTTGCTATGTTTGTCGCAGGCACGAGGGTGTGGCCAGGCGCGAGGGTGTGGCCAGGCGCGAGGGTGTGGTCGCAGACAGGAGGGCGAGGCCACAGGAAACGTTCCAATATCGGATCTCGTCTTTAAGCCAAACACGTAAAAGGATGTTTTACTAGGTTTCCGAAACCAGACCGTGTCAATCAGTCAGAACCGCTATGATTTATTTGCTCCAGAGCTGCTCTTCTTACCATAACTGCGGACAGGAAGATGCTACCATGGTCAGCCATTTTGGAGGCTCTGGAGACCTGTCTTTGGTCACCTGGTCACTCTTTCCCTATCCTCCCCGCCCACAAGGACTATCGGTCTTATGTATATTATTCCCATAGTCACTCCGCTGTGCCTACATACATAAGAGGGCGACATTCCGGCACTGATGGATGAACACCCACATGACAGCCCACATACACCCTGACGCTGCTCCTCTTCATTACACCGGAGACAATGTGGTGAATAGATAATCTTCTAGTCATGGAGGATGGATGGATGGGTCGGCAGTCTCACGCTTCGGGGGCCGCGCTCTGTGTATTATTTAGCCCGTGCTGCATTGTTTGTAGTCCCTAAATGTTTCCTGCTCGCTGAGGGGGAGGGTGCACAATATTCTCTGCAGCACAGCGAGGGTTACATCCGAGCCGTCCTCTGTGATGAGAGGAAGCGCGGAGGGTGCCGACATCACAGACGGCGCGCCAGACACATCTGTATTAATAATTCACACGTACAGCGGAGACCAGGACTGACAGGCGGCTCCCAAGCACTAACAAGACGAAGGCCGGAGATCAGAGGGTCCGTCATACACATCCCACCGCTGCCGTGCTCTGATCCAATACCATAGTCATGTGCCATCAATAGAGCAGCCTATAGTCAGGTAGTACTAATATTATCTCCAGTATGTAAGATCAGGCCATAGCGGAGGAGGGGCAGAGTATCCCGTTCCACTAGTGGCGGATTAAGTAGACCACAGGCCCTTGGCTGTTACACAAACTTGGGCCCCCCTTCCCCACCGCCCCTCTGCCGTGTCTATAGTGAACACCACCTTTCTGTCCGAGCATTGACAAATGGTTGTTACGATTGCTCGTGTCAAAGGGCTGCGTCCCTACATACTGACAGTCTCCTACCATCGCTGACAGTATCACACTGTGTAGAGACAAATCCTCTTGACAATGGGAATGGGAACACACATTTGTCTATTAGTCCTGGGTACACAGAGATATGTAGACTACAAGGATTTCCTACAACAGACGTGTCAGGAGAGCGGACAGGTCCTCTATAGATCCAGTGACTCACAGGTAACGTCTTCTCTGATTGGAGTCATTCTCTTTTCTTCTCCATCTGACACAGACCAGTATGGCGACTTCTCTTGATGAGACATCTTTGCTCCTCGCTTCTGCAGCCATTTCCAGCTTCTATAGAAACACAAAAATTCAGACACAAAGGCCCAGAACCAAACATTAAAGGGGTTGTCCGGGCACAGACCGTTTTTCATACTGATGATCTATCGATGTGCCCGGACAACCCCGTTTACTCAGACTAATAAATTAGAATGCATACAGACCCCAGACCTTCTAAACTATTGCCGTCCCCAGACCAGACCCCCCTAAACAAATATAGACCCCAGAACAAGCACCTTAAATACAGACCTCGGACCAGACTCCTAAATACAGACCCCAGACCTGACTCCCCTAAACTAATACAGACCCCAGACCAGGCCCCCTACATACAGACCCATAAACTAATACAGAGACCAGACCCCTTAAACTAATACAGAACCTCAGACCCCCTAAATACAGACCCCTTAAACTAACAGACCCCAGACCAGACCCCCTAAATACAGACCATTGCATTGTACTTGGGGCGGCCATGGGCCCCCCGGGAGCCTCGGGCGTTCTCCCAAAACGCCCAATGATGATCCGCCGTTGCACCCCCGACCTTTACATTGATATGAGCTTATTGGATATGGGTGTTAATATAAAGTTCAGCCCCAGCCTCCACTCTTCTATTCCCTTGATTTCGGAGCTCGTTAGTACCACCCGTACTACTAGTAATGTCTGTCTATAGAGGTGACACGGCTGTGTGCATGATTTTATGGCCCTGTCTGCAATGGTTGTGGCTGAAACACCTGAACTCAATTATTAGGAGGGGCGTCCACATACATATGGCCATATAGTGTATAGGGTAAAATATTATTGCCGAGACCCATTTATCTTCAGTGTTCTGTATTAGAGCAGCTTATAGTCAGGTTTTACATATATTATCTGCGATATGTAGACGGAGCCCATAGAGAGAGGGAATGGAGCCGGAGCCATCTCATATATAGAGAGAGGGAATGGAGCCGGAGCCTCCTCATATATAGAGAGAGGGAATGGAGCCGGAGCCTTCTCATATATAGAGAGAGGGAATGGAGCCGGAGCCTTCTCATATATATAGAGAGAGAGGGAATGGAGCCGGAGCCTTCTCATATATAGAGAGAGGGAATGGAGCCGGAGCCTCCTCATATATAGAGAGAGGGAATGGAGCCGGAGCCTTCTCATATATAGAGAGAGGGAATGGAGCCGGAGCCTTCTCATATATAGAGAGAGGGAATGGAGCCGGAGCCTTCTCATATATAGAGAGAGGGAATGGAGCCGGAGCCTTCTCATATATAGAGAGAGGGAATGGAGCCGGAGCCTTCTCATATATAGAGAGAGGGAATGGAGCCGGAGCCTTCTCATATATAGAGAGAGGGAATGGAGCCGGAGCCTTCTCATATATAGAGAGAGGGAATGGAGCCGGAGCCTTCTCATATATAGAGAGAGGGAATGGAGCCGGAGCCATCTCATATATAGAGAGAGGGAATGGAGCCGGAGCCTTCTCATATATAGAGAGAGGGAATGGAGCCGGAGCCATCTCATATATAGAGAGAGGGAATGGAGCCGGAGCCATCTCATATATAGAGAGAGGGAATGGAGCCGGAGCCTTCTCATATATAGAGAGAGGGAATGGAGCCGGAGCCTTCTCATATATAGAGAGAGGGAATGGAGCCGGAGCCTTCTCATATATAGAGAGAGGGAATGGAGCCGGCTCCATTCCCTCTCTATATATATATATATATATATATATATATGAGAAGGCTCCGGCTCCATTCCCTCTCTCTCTATATATATATGAGAAGGCTCCGAGAAGGCTCACATTATATGCGGGGCGCTTACACACATTACACGCGGGGCGCTTACACACATTACACGCGGGGCGCTTACACACATTACACGCGGGGCGCTTCTACACACATTACACGCGGGGCGCTTCTACACACATTACACGCGGGGCGCTTCTACACACATTACACGCGGGGCGCTTCTACACACATTACACGCGGGGCGCTTCTACACACATTACACGCGGGGCGCTTCTACACACATTACACGCGGGGCGCTTCTACACACATTACACGCGGGGCGCTTCTACACACATTACACGCGGGGCGCTTCTACACACATTACACGCGGGACGCTTCCACACATTACACGCGGGACGCTTCCACACATTACACGCGGGACGCTTCCACACATTACACGCGGGACGCTTCCACACATTACACGCGGGACGCTTCCACACATTACACGCGGGACGCTTCCACACATTACACGCGGGACGCTTCCACACATTACACGCGGGACGCTTCCACACATTACACGCGGGACGCTTCCACACATTACACGCGGGACGCTTCCACACATTACACGCGGGACGCTTCCACACATTACACGCGGGACGCTTCCACACATTACACGCGGGACGCTTCCACACATTACACGCGGGACGCTTCCACACATTACACGCGGGACGCTTCTACACATTACACGCGGGACGCTTCTACACATTACACGCGGGACGCTTCTACACATTACACGCGGGACGCTTCTACACATTACACGCGGGACGCTTCTACACATTACACGCGGGACGCTTCTACACATTACACGCGGGACGCTTCTACACATTACACGCGGGACGCTTCTACACATTACACGCGGGACGCTTCTACACATTACACGCGGGACGCTTCTACACATTACACGCGGGACGCTTCTACACATTACACGCGGGACGCTTCTACACATTACACGCGGGACGCTTCTACACATTACACGCGGGACGCTTCTACACATTACACGCGGGACGCTTCTACACATTACACGCGGGACGCTTCTACACCTTACACGCGGGACGCTTCTACACCTTACACGCGGGACGCTTCTACACCTTACACGCGGGACGCTTCTACACCTTACACGCGGGACGCTTCTACACCTTACACGCGGGACGCTTCTACACATTACACGCGGGACGCTTCTACACCTTACACGCGGGACGCTTCTACACCTTACACGCGGGACGCTTCTACACATTAAATGATATTTTAGAAACAAGCGATTATTGTGGACGTTTCGGCCTCTCCAAGGCCTTTATCGCCATCGCTACAAGAAATGGAGAAATAAACACACCATATATATATATATGTTCTTCAGCTACATCAGCCTATATACATTTTAGGTTTAAACAGATATTAACAATGTCAAAAAAATCCACATTCAATACGTGAACGGACAAGGCTTCGTATCAAGCAAAAGATACATTTTCAGTGTAGTGAAGGGACCATAGAAAACAGGACAACATTTCCTTCATCATTGTTAGCGCACATCATCACAATGTAGTGTATTCACCGGGACCGCGCCATAAGATACCGCTAATCCGGTGCCCAGAACAGGAGTAACTAAAGAGGAGCGATGGTAAGTGGAGTGGAAGGGAGACATTACCTTCCTATGAGGTTAGACCTGGATCGATGTCATGGCGTCTGCCAGACGCTCCACAAGCCCCAGATAGAGGGCGCTAGTCATTTACACCGTCCCTGGAAAGCAAGCTCTGTTGTATCTCTAGGGTACGTATAACATCAGGGATAACCAGATGTATACCATATGTGACCATATGAGGATATAGCGATGTACAAGAGATGAATGCATACTGGGAAAATACCGGCATGATGGAAGAGACAAAGATGAAAGAACAAAGGCAATGTATATAGAATTGTAGATGCAAAGATCAGAGGGAAAAAAGGGGGAGAGAACGAGGAGGATTCAGTGATATGTTGAGTGGTGTCCCCTACATAGGTGAGGCCGCATGGACATTTAATTAAGTAAATCACGAAATTGTGTACTATGCGGACAGAAGCGCTTGGGTGACCGTTATCAGCCCCGTTTCCCGCATCATCCAAAACGTTTTCCTCGTCGGAGCTGTCAGATTGGCCATAGACCATAGACATCTTGTTGGTGGATCCCTCTGTTTTCAGAGTTACTAGAGCAGCCTATAGTCAGGTTCTACTAAGGGAGAGTATTCTGTCACATATCCATCATGAGTGTTATTAGAGCAGCCTATAGTCAGGTTCTACTAAGGGAGAGTATTCTGTCACATATCTATCAGGGGTGTTATTAGAGCAGCCTATAGTCAGGTTCTACTAAGGGAGAGTATTCTGTCACATATCCATCAGGGGTGTTATTAGAGCAGCCTATAGTCAGGTTCTACTAAGGGAGAGTATTCTGTCACATATCCATCAGGGGTGTTATTAGAGCAGCCTATAGTCAGGTTCTACTAAGGGAGAGTATTCTGTCACATATCCATCAGGGGTGTTATTAGAGCAGCCTATAGTCAGGTTCTACTAAGGGAGAGTATTCTGTCACATATCCATCAGGGGTGTTATTAGAGCAGCCTATAGTCAGGTTCTACTAAGGGAGAGTATTCTGTCACATATCCATCAGGGGTGTTATTAGAGCAGCCTATAGTCAGGTTCTACTAAGGGAGAGTATTCTGTCACATATCTATCAGGGGTGTTATTAGAGCAGCCTATAGTCAGGTCCTCCTAAGGGAGAGTATTCTGTCACATATCCATCATGAGTGTTATTAGAGCAGCCTATAGTCAGGTTCTACTAAGGGAGAGTATTCTGTCACATATCCATCATGAGTGTTATTAGAGCAGCCTATAGTCAGGTTCTACTAAGGGAGAGTATTCTGTCACATATCTATCAGGGGTGTTATTAGAGCAGCCTATAGTCAGGTTCTACTAAGGGAGAGTATTCTGTCACATATCCATCAGGGGTGTTATTAGAGCAGCCTATAGTCAGGTTCTACTAAGGGAGAGTATTCTGTCACATATCCATCAGGGGTGTTATTAGAGCAGCCTATAGTCAGGTTCTACTAAGGGAGAGTATTCTGTCACATATCCATCAGGGGTGTTATTAGAGCAGCCTATAGTCAGGTTCTACTAAGGGAGAGTATTCTGTCACATATCCATCAGGGGTGTTATTAGAGCAGCCTATAGTCAGGTTCTACTAAGGGAGAGTATTCTGTCACATATCCATCAGGGGTGTTATTAGAGCAGCCTATAGTCAGGTTCTACTAAGGGAGAGTATTCTGTCACATATCTATCAGGGGTGTTATTAGAGCAGCCTATAGTCAGGTCCTCCTAAGGGAGAGTATTCTGTCACATATCCATCATGAGTGTTATTAGAGCAGCCTATAGTCAGGTTCTACTAAGGGAGAGTATTCTGTCACATATCCATCATGAGTGTTATTAGAGCAGCCTATAGTCAGGTTCTACTAAGGGAGAGTATTCTGTCACATATCCATCAGGGGTGTTATTAGAGCAGCCTATAGTCAGGTTCTACTAAGGGAGAGTATTCTGTCACATATCCATCAGGGGTGTTATTAGAGCAGCCTATAGTCAGGTTCTACTAAGGGAGAGTATTCTGTCACATATCTATCAGGGGTGTTATTAGAGCAGCCTATAGTCAGGTTCTACTAAGGGAGAGTATTCTGTCACATATCCATCAGGGGTGTTATTAGAGCAGCCTATAGTCAGGTTCTACTAAGGGAGAGTATTCTGTCACATATCCATCAGGGGTGTTATTAGAGCAGCCTATAGTCAGGTTCTACTAAGGGAGAGTATTCTGTCACATATCCATCAGGGGTGTTATTAGAGCAGCCTATAGTCAGGTTCTACTAAGGGAGAGTATTCTGTCACATATCCATCAGGGGTGTTATTAGAGCAGCCTATAGTCAGGTTCTACTAAGGGAGAGTATTCTGTCACATATCCATCAGGGGTGTTATTAGAGCAGCCTATAGTCAGGTTCTACTAAGGGAGAGTATTCTGTCACATATCCATCAGGGGTGTTATTAGAGCAGCCTATAGTCAGGTTCTACTAAGGGAGAGTATTCTGTCACATATCTATCAGGGGTGTTATTAGAGCAGCCTATAGTCAGGTTCTACTAAGGGAGAGTATTCTGTCACATATCTATCAGGGGTGTTATTAGAGCAGCCTATAGTCAGGTTCTACTAAGGGAGAGTATTCTGTCACATATCCATCAGGGGTGTTATTAGAGCAGCCTATAGTCAGGTTCTACTAAGGGAGAGTATTCTGTCTCATATCTATCAGGGGTGTTATTAGAGCAGCCTATAGTCAGGTTCTACTAAGGGAGAGTATTCTGTCACATATCTATCAGGGGTGTTATTAGAGCAGCCTATAGTCAGGTTCTACTAAGGGAGAGTATTCTGTCACATATCTATCAGGGGTGTTATTAGAGCAGCCTATAGTCAGGTTCTACTAAGGGAGAGTATTCTGTCACATATCTATCAGGGGTGTTATTAGAGCAGCCTATAGTCAGGTCCTCCTAAGGGAGAGTATTCTGTCACATATCCATCAGGGGTGGTATTAGAGCAGCCTATAGTCAGGTTCTACTAAGGGAGAGTATTCTGTCACATATCCATCAGGGGTGGTATTAGAGCAGCCTATAGTCAGGTTCTACTAAGGGAGAGTATTCTGTCACATATCTATATGGGGTGGTATTAGAGCAGCCTATAGTCAGGTCCTCCTAAGGGAGAGTATTCTGTCACATATCCATCAGGGGTGTTATTAGAGCAGCCTATAGTCAGGTTCTACTAAGGGAGAGTATTCTGTCACATATCTATCAGGGGTGTTATTAGAGCAGCCTATAGTCAGGTTCTACTAAGGGAGAGTATTCTGTCACATATCTATCAGGGGTGTTATTAGAGCAGCCTATAGTCAGGTTCTACTAAGGGAGAGTATTCTGTCACATATCTATCAGGGGTGTTATTAGAGCAGCCTATAGTCAGGTTCTACTAAGGGAGAGTATTCTGTCACATATCCATCAGGGGTGTTATTAGAGCAGCCTATAGTCAGGTTCTACTAAGGGAGAGTATTCTGTCACATATCTATATGGGGTGGTATTAGAGCAGCCTATAGTCAGGTTCTACTAAGGGAGAGTATTCTGTCACATATCTATCAGGGGTGTTATTAGAGCAGCCTATAGTCAGGTTCTACTAAGGGAGAGTATTGTCACATATCTATAAGGGGTGGTATTAGAGCAGCCTATAGTCAGGTTCTACTAAGGGAGAGTATTCTGTCACATATCTATCAGGGGTGTTATTAGAGCAGCCTATAGTCAGGTCCTCCTAAGGGAGAGTATTCTGTCACATATCTATCAGGGGTGTTATTAGAGCAGCCTATAGTCAGGTTCTACTAAGGGAGAGTATTCTGTCACATATCTATATGGGGTGGTATTAGAGCAGCCTATAGTCAGGTTCTACTAAGGGAGAGTATTCTGTCACATATCTATCAGGGGTGTTATTAGAGCAGCCTATAGTCAGGTCCTCCTAAGGGAGAGTATTCTGTCACATATCCATCAGGGGTGGTATTAGAGCAGCCTATAGCCAGGTCCTCCTAAGGGAGAGTATTCTGTCACATATCCATCAGGGGTGTTATTAGAGCAGCCTATAGTCAGGTTCTCCTAAGGGAGAGTATTCTGTCACATATCCATCAGGGGTGTTATTAGAGCAGCCTATAGTCAGGTTTTAATATTACTAAGTCTAGTGAGAGAGGGAGTAGCCTTCGGTTACACAGATATAGGGTCAGTGCTTGTATAATGCGCAGTATAGTGTTGCAGTATTCCCCGCGGGCTATAGCATCCCACACAGGTTAGAGCTTTGGCGCCATTTTTGGTGGTATCTGCTGATAATCTAATGTGTATGAGCGGCGGTGGATGGTGCCGGACCTGTGCGGCATAGCAGAGTATCAGTAACGTGCTGGGTGTGCGATGGGCGTGATTGATTGACAGCAGCATTATCTCGTATAGCTGAGCTAATTGTGTGACGTCACCACACTGAGAGCGCAGCAGTCACATATATATCCAAGGCCATCACTTATATTACATGTCCGCAGCCGTCACTTATATTACATGTCCACAGCCGTCACTTATATTACATATCCACAGCCGTCACTTATATTACATGTCCACAGCCGTCACTTATATTACATATCCACAGCCGTCACTTATATTACATGTCCGCAGCCGTCACTTATATTACATGTCCGCAGCCGTCACTTATATTACATGTCCGCAGCCGTCACTTATATCACACGTCCGCAGCCGTCACTTATATCACACGTCCGCAGCCGTCACTTATATCACATGTCCACAGCCTTCACTTATATTATATATCCACAGCCGTCACTTATATTACATGTCCGCAGCCGTCACTTATATCACATGTCCGCAGCCGTCACTTATATCACACGTCCACAGCCGTCACTTATATCACACGTCCACAGCCGTCACTTATATTACACGTCCCCAGCCGTCACTTATATTACATGTCCGCAGCCGTCACTTATATCACATGTCCACAGCCGTCACTTATATTATATATCCACAGCCGTCACTTATATTACATGTCCACAGCCGTCACTTATATTACATATCCACAGCCGTCACTTATATCACATGTCCACAGCCGTCACTTATATCACATGTCCACAGCCGTCACTTATATCACATGTCCACAGCCGTCACTTATATTATATATCCACAGCCGTCACTTATATTACATGTCCACAGCCGTCACTTATATTACATGTCCACAGCCGTCACTTATATTACACGTCCGCAGCCGTCACTTATATTACACCACAGCCGTCACTTATATTATATGTCCACATATTGAAAGAGACAAACAGCTGTCCCCGCAATGACCTGACCCCGAGACACTGGCCCCGCCCCCTCCATATAACCCATCACCTGCTAATCCTCTCATTACCTAATAAAGTGGCAAGGGGGGGGGGGGGGTGACAGCTGCTGCGTACTCTGTATACACCCCCTACATGATACTCTGCTCTGTACAGGAGATATATCCGTTATCTACATACACCTCCTACACGATACTCTGCTCTGTACAGGAGATATATCCGTTATCTACATACACCTCCTACATGATACTCTGCTCTGTACAGGAGATATATCCGTTATCTACATACACCTCCTACACGATACTCTGCTCTGTACAGGAGATATATCCGTTATCTACATACACCTCCTACACGATACTCTGCTCTGTACAGGAGATATATCCGTTATCTACATACACCCCCTACACGATACTCTGCTCTGTACAGGAGATATATCCGTTATCTACATACACCTCCTACACGATACTCTGCTCTGTACAGGAGATATATCCGTTATCTACATACACCCCCTACACGATACTCTGCTCTGTACAGGGGATATATCCGTTATCTACATACACCCCCTACACGATACTCTGCTCTGTACAGGAGATATATCCGTTATCTACATACACCTCCTACATGATACTCTGCACTGTACAGGAGATATATCCGTTATCTACATACACCCCCTACACGATACTCTGCTCTGTACAGGAGATATATCCGTTATCTACATACACCTCCTACATGATACTCTGCTCTGTACAGGGGATATATCCGTTATCTACATACACCCCCTACACGATACTCTGCTCTGTACAGGGGATATATCCGTTATCTACATACACCCCCTACACGATACTCTGCTCTGTACAGGAGATATATCCGTTATCTACATACACCTCCTACACGATACTCTGCTCTGTACAGGAGATATATCCGTTATCTACATACACCTCCTACATGATACTCTGCTCTGTACAGGAGATATATCCGTTATCTACATACACCTCCTACATGATACTCTGCTCTGTACAGGAGATATATCCGTTATCTACATACACCTCCTACATGATACTCTGCTCTGTACAGGGGATATATCCGTTATCTACATACACCTCCTACATGATACTCTGCTCTGTACAGGGGATATATCCGTTATCTACATACACCCCCTACACGATACTCTGCTCTGTACAGGGGATATATCCGTTATCTACATACACCCCCTACATGACACTCTGCTCTGTACAGGAGATATATCCGTTATCTACATACACCTCCTACACGACACTCTGCACTGTACAGGGGATATATCCGTTATCTACATACACCCCCTACACGATACTCTGCTCTGTACAGGGGATATATCCGTTATCTACATACACCCCCTACACGATACTCTGCTCTGTACAGGAGATATATCCGTTATCTACATACACCTCCTACACGATACTCTGCTCTGTACAGGAGATATATCCGTTATCTACATACACCCCCTACACGATACTCTGCACTGTACAGGAGATATATCCGTTATCTACATACACCTCCTACACGACACTCTGCTCTGTACAGGAGATATATCCGTTATCTACATACACCTCCTACACGATACTCTGCTCTGTACAGGAGATATATCCGTTATCTACATACACCTCCTACACGATACTCTGCTCTGTACAGGAGATATATCCGTTATCTACATACACCCCCTACACGATACTCTGCTCTGTACAGGAGATATATCCGTTATCTACATACACCCCCTACACGATACTCTGCTCTGTACAGGGGATATATCCGTTATCTACATACACCTCCTACATGATACTCTGCTCTGTACAGGAGATATATCCGTTATCTACATACACCTCCTACATGACACTCTGCACTGTACAGGAGATATATCCGTTATCTACATACACCTCCTACACGATACTCTGCTCTGTACAGGAGATATATCCGTTATCTACATACACCTCCTACACGACACTCTGCTCTGTACAGGAGATATATCCGTTATCTACATACACCTCCTACACGACACTCTGCTCTGTACAGGAGATATATCCGTTATCTACATACACCTCCTACACGATACTCTGCTCTGTACAGGAGATATATCCGTTATCTACATACACCTCCTACACGATACTCTGCTCTGTACAGGAGATATATCCGTTATCTACATACACCTCCTACACGACACTCTGCTCTGTACAGGGGATATATCAGTTATCTACATACACCCCCTACACGATACTCTGCACTGTACAGGAGATATATCCGTTATCTACATACACCCCCTACACGATACTCTGCACTGTACAGGAGATATATCCGTTATCTACATACACCCCCTACACGATACTCTGCTCTGTACAGGAGATATATCCGTTATCTACATACACCTCCTACACGATACTCTGCTCTGTACAGGAGATATATCCGTTATCTACATACACCTCCTACACGATACTCTGCTCTGTACAGGGGATATATCCGTTATCTACATACACCCCCTACACGATACTCTGCTCTGTACAGGAGATATATCCGTTATCTACATACACCTCCTACACGACACTCTGCACTGTACAGGAGATATATCCGTTATCTACATACACCTCCTACACGACACTCTGCTCTGTACAGGAGATATATCCGTTATCTACATACACCTCCTACACGACACTCTGCTCTGTACAGGAGATATATCCGTTATCTACATACACCTCCTACACGATACTCTGCTCTGTACAGGGGATATATCCGTTATCTACATACACCTCCTACACGATACTCTGCTCTGTACAGGAGATATATCCGTTATCTACATACACCTCCTACACGATACTCTGCTCTGTACAGGAGATATATCCGTTATCTACATACACCTCCTACACGACACTCTGCTCTGTACAGGAGATATATCCGTTATCTACATACACCTCCTACACGATACTCTGCACTGTACAGGGGATATATCCGTTATCTACATACACCTCCTACATGATACTCTGCTCTGTACAGGAGATATATCCGTTATCTACATACACCTCCTACATGACACTCTGCTCTGTACAGGGGATATATCCGTTATCTACATACACCTCCTACATGACACTCTGCTCTGTACAGGAGATATATCCGTTATCTACATACACCTCCTACACGATACTCTGCTCTGTACAGGAGATATATCCGTTATCTACATACACCTCCTACACGACACTCTGCTCTGTACAGGAGATATATCCGTTATCTACATACACCTCCTACACGATACTCTGCTCTGTACAGGAGATATATCCGTTATCTACATACACCTCCTACACGATACTCTGCTCTGTACAGGAGATATATCCGTTATCTACATACACCTCCTACATGATACTCTGCTCTGTACAGGGGATATATCCGTTATCTACATACACCTCCTACATGATACTCTGCTCTGTACAGGAGATATATCCGTTATCTACATACACCTCCTACACGATACTCTGCTCTGTACAGGAGATATATCCGTTATCTACATACACCCCCTACATGATACTCTGCTCTGTACAGGAGATATATCCGTTATCTACATACACCTCCTACATGATACTCTGCTCTGTACAGGAGATATATCCGTTATCTACATACACCTCCTACACGATACTCTGCTCTGTACAGGGGATATATCCGTTATCTACATACACCTCCTACACGATACTCTGCTCTGTACAGGGGATATATCCGTTATCTACATACACCTCCTACACGATACTCTGCTCTGTACAGGAGATATATCCGTTATCTACATACACCCCCTACACGATACTCTGCTCTGTACAGGAGATATATCCGTTATCTACATACACCTCCTACACGATACTCTGCTCTGTACAGGGGATATATCCGTTATCTACATACACCTCCTACACGATACTCTGCACTGTACAGGAGATATATCCGTTATCTACATACACCCCCTACACGATACTCTGCTCTGTACAGGAGATATATCCGTTATCTACATACACCTCCTACATGATACTCTGCTCTGTACAGGAGATATATCCGTTATCTACATACACCTCCTACACGACACTCTGCTCTGTACAGGGGATATATCCGTTATCTACATACACCTCCTACACGATACTCTGCTCTGTACAGGAGATATATCCGTTATCTACATACACCTCCTACACGATACTCTGCTCTGTACAGGAGATATATCCGTTATCTACATACACCTCCTACATGATACTCTGCTCTGTACAGGAGATATATCCGTTATCTACATACACCCCCTACACGATACTCTGCTCTGTACAGGAGATATATCCGTTATCTACATACACCCCCTACACGATACTCTGCTCTGTACAGGAGATATATCCGTTATCTACATACACCTCCTACATGATACTCTGCTCTGTACAGGAGATATATCCGTTATCTACATACACCTCCTACACGATACTCTGCTCTGTACAGGAGATATATCCGTTATCTACATACACCTCCTACACGACACTCTGCTCTGTACAGGAGATATATCCGTTATCTACATACACCTCCTACACGATACTCTGCTCTGTACAGGCGATATATCCGTTATCTACATACACCTCCTACACGATACTCTGCTCTGTACAGGCGATATATCCGTTATCTACATACACCTCCTACACGATACTCTGCTCTGTACAGGGGATATATCCGTTATCTACATACACCTCCTACATGATACTCTGCTCTGTACAGGAGATATATCCGTTATCTACATACACCTCCTACACGATACTCTGCTCTGTACAGGAGATATATCCGTTATCTACATACACCCCCTACACGATACTCTGCTCTGTACAGGAGATATATCCGTTATCTACATACACCTCCTACATGATACTCTGCTCTGTACAGGAGATATATCCGTTATCTACATACACCTCCTACATGATACTCTGCTCTGTACAGGGGATATATCCGTTATCTACATACACCTCCTACACGATACTCTGCTCTGTACAGGGGATATATCCGTTATCTACATACACCCCCTACACGATACTCTGCTCTGTACAGGGGATATATCCGTTATCTACATACACCTCCTACATGATACTCTGCTCTGTACAGGAGATATATCCGTTATCTACATACACCTCCTACATGACACTCTGCTCTGTACAGGAGATATATCCGTTATCTACATACACCTCCTACATGACACTCTGCTCTGTACAGGAGATATATCCGTTATCTACATACACCTCCTACATGACACTCTGCTCTGTACAGGAGATATATCCGTTATCTACATACACCTCCTACATGACACTCTGCTCTGTACAGGAGATATATCCGTTATCTACATACACCTCCTACATGACACTCTGCTCTGTACAGGAGATATATCCGTTATCTACATACACCTCCTACATGATACTCTGCTCTGTACAGGAGATATATCCGTTATCTACATACACCTCCTACACGATACTCTGCTCTGTACAGGAGATATATCCGTTATCTACATACACCTCCTACATGACACTCTGCTCTGTACAGGAGATATATCCGTTATCTACATACACCTCCTACATGACACTCTGCTCTGTACAGGAGATATATCCGTTATCTACATACACCTCCTACACGATACTCTGCTCTGTACAGGAGATATATCCGTTATCTACATACACCCCCTACACGATACTCTGCTCTGTACAGGAGATATATCCGTTATCTACATACACCTCCTACATGACACTCTGCTCTGTACAGGAGATATATCCGTTATCTACATACACCTCCTACACGATACTCTGCTCTGTACAGGAGATATATCCGTTATCTACATACACCTCCTACATGACACTCTGCTCTGTACAGGGGATATATCCGTTATCTACATACACCTCCTACACGATACTCTGCTCTGTACAGGGGATATATCCGTTATCTACATACACCTCCTACACGATACTCTGCTCTGTACAGGAGATATATCCGTTATCTACATACACCTCCTACATGATACTCTGCTCTGTACAGGAGATATATCCGTTATCTACATACACCTCCTACACGATACTCTGCTCTGTACAGGAGATATATCCGTTATCTACATACACCTCCTACACGATACTCTGCTCTGTACAGGAGATATATCCGTTATCTACATACACCTCCTACACGATACTCTGCTCTGTACAGGAGATATATCCGTTATCTACATACACCTCCTACACGATACTCTGCACTGTACAGGAGATATATCCGTTATCTACATACACCTCCTACATGATACTCTGCTCTGTACAGGGGATATATCCGTTATCTACATACACCTCCTACATGATACTCTGCTCTGTACAGGGGATATATCCGTTATCTACATACACCTCCTACACGATACTCTGCTCTGTACAGGGGATATATCCGTTATCTACATACACCCCCTACACGATACTCTGCTCTGTACAGAGGATATATCCGTTATCTACATACACCTCCTACATGATACTCTGCTCTGTACAGGGGATATATCCGTTATCTACATACACCTCCTACATGATACTCTGCTCTGTACAGGGGATATATCCGTTATCTACATACACCTCCTACACGATACTCTGCTCTGTACAGGGGATATATCCGTTATCTACATACACCCCCTACACGATACTCTGCTCTGTACAGGGGATATATCCGTTATCTACATACACCCCCTACACGATACTCTGCTCTGTACAGGAGATATATCCGTTATCTACATACACCTCCTACACGATACTCTGCTCTGTACAGGAGATATATCCGTTATCTACATACACCTCCTACACGATACTCTGCTCTGTACAGGAGATATATCCGTTATCTACATACACCTCCTACACGATACTCTGCTCTGTACAGGAGATATATCCGTTATCTACATACACCTCCTACACGATACTCTGCACTGTACAGGAGATATATCCGTTATCTACATACACCTCCTACACGATACTCTGCTCTGTACAGGGGATATATCCGTTATCTACATACACCTCCTACATGATACTCTGCTCTGTACAGGGGATATATCCGTTATCTACATACACCTCCTACACGATACTCTGCTCTGTACAGGGGATATATCCGTTATCTACATACACCCCCTACACGATACTCTGCTCTGTACAGAGGATATATCCGTTATCTACATACACCTCCTACACGATACTCTGCTCTGTACAGGAGATATATCCGTTATCTACATACACCTCCTACATGATACTCTGCTCTGTACAGGGGATATATCCGTTATCTACATACACCTCCTACACGATACTCTGCTCTGTACAGGAGATATATCCGTTATCTACATAAACCCCCTACATGATACTCTGCTCTGTACAGGGGATATATCCGTTATCTACATACACCTCCTACACGATACTCTGCTCTGTACAGGGGATATATCCGTTATCTTACATGACGTTTTCGGATAGGATATATTTTAGCTGCAGGCATCATCCCTGTGTGAACCCCGGCGTATACCAGTAATAGATTGTATTCCCCCGTCCTGCATTCATTCCCTCTCCAGCCTGTAATGGCAGATAACAGGGAACAATAGTTTGTTTTCTTCTACAGCTAGAGAGACGACAGACAGGTGTGAGGTTTCGTGTTCTCTATAATCAGGGGGGGGGGGGTTAGTGATTTTCTCTTTCCTTCTCGTCTCCCCCCTGCTCTTTTATATAAACATTCGGGGGTCTCGTGGTTTGGGGCCCGGCTTGTGTCTATGGAAACCTGAGGCATCCAGGGAGCACGGCCCTCCACGTCTTTGTCCTGAAATAAAGGATTGACATTCCAGTCTGTTTTGTGGAGCACGAGGAGGGGATTAGATATTCTGGCCTCGTACCCTCTCACTGCAGAGGATAAGAGTATAATGGAGATTACATAAGAGGCCGCACCGCCATCTTACCCCACGTCCTGTCCCCCCGGACAAATGCCATGTGGTGGGGACCTCCTGGACCTGACCTGTGGAGATCAATGAGCATCGAAGCTGCCGCCCCCTGCTGTCAGGAGTCAGCGGTTGTACATGGAGAGGGGCAGGGTGTCCCCATAACCAACCATATAACAAAAACACACACATTTTTTTTCACTTAGCTTAAGTATAGTTTAAGTACATTTTATCTGATGTAGGAACCTTCGTTCATGTGTTCAGGACATCTGCTACATGCGGTTTGTGTTACGCCGCTGGTGGTGCTCAGGACCGCAGCGCCAGACAAGCGCCGCCACATGGGTGAAGCGTACATGAACATTAGGCTCAAATAAAAGGCACAAGTAACTCACCAGTGGACGGGCGGAACGAACCCCGAAGGCAGCAGAAGATGGAGACGATGCATAAATGGAGTGGATGGCAGATGAATAGACGGTGGACAACAATATACAGCACACATCCCACAGCAGGGTAAAGCAACAGCTTGGCAGCAGACCAAACACACAGGAAAGGCAAGGAAATCAGTGGAAATACTGATCCCAGGATACACATAATTCCAGTATACAAAAAGTAGATCTCTCAGAGGACCAACAGGTCCCACAGTACAAACAAACACATAGACAAAAACACAGTCACCAACTAGACTCTGGATTGCGTTATGTAACACACATGCCAGACCAGTATAACCAGCAACTGAGTAACCCAGGCCTGAAGTATATAACAGCCCAAGAAAAGTACTCCGCCCTAATTAACCAGGCAAAGATAAACGATGACCAAATCCAGACTCAGCCCAAAGGCATGTCCCAAACACAGAGAGAACAGAATCATTGATCAGCAGCTGCTGCTATTCTTAACCCCTTCCTGTCATAAACAACTTTCAGATTTTCATTTTGGTTTTCTCCTCCCCACCTTCAAAAAGCCATAACTTTTTTATTTTTCCGTCTATAGTCCTATGAGGGCTTGATGTTTGCGGGACGAGTTGTAGTTTTTTTGTAGCGCCATTTATTTTGCCTTATAATGTACTAGGAAACAGGGGAAAAATGTATTTGTGTGGTAGAAAATGAAAAAAAACAGCGATTCCTCCATTGTTTTTTGCGCTTCGTTTTTACGGAATTCACTGTACAATTAAAACCACATGTTATCTTTATTCCCGCTCATTACTGTGAAGTGTCGGCTGTAACGTACAGCCTACACCCGCATCGTATGGAGGGGGTTCACACCGTGAGCCCGTTCCATACTTCCCCTATGGATACGTCAAATGTCGGGAAGGGGTTAACATTACCAGGACCTTTCCTCTGGGCCATAGCCCCGCCAATCAACAGGGTAATGGGTTTGTCTGCCGCGCCATTTTCAAGGATCCTCTGGACCACACAACCGGGCTGACGATGGACCAGAACAGGCGGAGGTCTACGGGTCGCTCTTCTGAATGTAGACACCGGCATAAAAAGAGGACAATGAAAAGTCCTGGACATTCTTATGCTTTATGGGAAATCCAACGTAACCTGAACTGGATTCATTTGTCGTAAAATCGTAAGAGGACAAATAAATCTGGACCCAACTTGCCGCATGGACAACTGAACCGGAAGTTTTTGGTGGATAACCGCACTCCATCTCCCAGTTTGATTTTACGTGGCCTGCGGTGGCGATCAAACCTGCATTTAGCACAAAGCCCCATGGACCCTACTCCACGCGGACTCCAACTTCTTAATCCTCAGTCTGAGCAATGGAATATCACAACCCGCACTGCCGGTAAATGAAGACTGACTGTGTGATACATTGTATCCGGGGGCTGCTGACTGTATAATACATTGTATCCGGGGGCTGCTGACTGTATGATACATTGTATCCGGGGGCTGCTGACTGTATGATACATTGTATCCGGGGGCTGCTGACTGTATGATACATTGTATCCGGAGGCTGCTGACTGTATGATACATTGTATCCGGGGGCTGCTGACGGTATGATACATTGTATCCGGGGCTGCTGACTGTATGATACATTGTATCCGGGGGGCTGCTGACTGTATGATACATTGTATCCGGGGGCTGCTGACTGTATGATACATTGTATCCGGGGGCTGCTGACTGTATGATACATTGTATCCGGGGGCTGCTGACTGTATGATACATTGTATCCGGGGGCTGCTGACTGTATGATACATTGTATCCGGGGGCTGCTGACTGTATGATACATTGTATCCGGGGGCTGCTGACTGTATGATACATTGTATCCGGGGGGCTGCTGACTGTATGATACATTGTATCCGGGGGCTGCTGACTGTATGATACATTGTATCCGGGGGCTGCTGACTGTATGATACATTGTATCCGGGGGCTGCTGACTGTATGATACATTGTATCCGGGGGCTGCTGACTGTATGATACATTGTATCCGGAGGCTGCTGACTGTATGATACATTGTATCCGGGGGCTGCTGACGGTATGATACATTGTATCCGGGGCTGCTGACTGTATGATACATTGTATCCGGGGGGCTGCTGACTGTATGATACATTGTATCCGGGGGCTGCTGACTGTATGATACATTGTATCCGGGGGCTGCTGACTGTATGATACATTGTATCCGGGGGCTGCTGACTGTATGATACATTGTATCCGGGGGCTGCTGACTGTATGATACATTGTATCCGGGGGCTGCTGACTGTATGATACATTGTATCCGGGGGCTGCTGACTGTATGATACATTGTATCCGGGGGGCTGCTGACTGTATGATACATTGTATCCGGGGGCTGCTGACTGTATGATACATTGTATCCGGGGGCTGCTGACTGTATGATACATTGTATCCGGGGGCTGCTGACTGTATGATACACTGTATCCGGGGGCTGCTGACTGTGTGATACATTGTATCCGGGGGCTGCTGACTGTATGATACATTGTATCCGGGGGCTGCTGACTGTATGACACATTGTATCCGGGGGCTGCTGACTGTATGACACATTGTATCCGGGGGCTGCTGACTGTATGATACATTGTATCCGGGGGCTGCTGACTGTATGACACATTGTATCCGGGGGCTGCTGACTGTATGATACATTGTATCCGGGGGCTGCTGACTGTATGATACATTGTATCCGGGGGGCTGCTGACTGTATGATACATTGTATCCGGGGGCTGCTGACTGTATGATACATTGTATCCGGGGGCTGCTGACTGTATGATACATTGTATCCGGGGGCTGCTGACTGTATGATACAATATATCCGGGGGCTGCTGACTGTATGATACATTGTATCCGGGGGCTGCTGACTGTATGATACATTGTATCCGGGGGCTGCTGACTGTATGATACATTGTATCCGGGGGCTGCTGACTGTATGATACATTGTATCCGGGGGCTGCTGACTGTATGATACATTGTATCCGGGGGCTGCTGACTGTGGTTCACAAGATCAGTAGATATAGAGCGGCGGCTCACACAAAGCCCCATTATCTGACCCTGGGGGACGGCTCCTTTGTTACAAGTGACAATGGTGACAGCGAGCAGCGTCCTCCACGGCCGCCCGCCAATGCTGCTGACAGAGAGATAACATTTCACATTGTATACATACAGGAGATACAATGTATACTGCACCCCCCCCCCCCCCGCTCCAGCCGGAGTATCCGTCTCCTGGTAAGATACATGGATGTGGTCGGTGAACGATGGCGCGTGCTGGTGATACGATATTATGAGGCGCCACGTTCATTTTTTGGTTCACACCGACTACAATAATATCTGACGTCTCCGGCATAAGAGATCCTGAGGAAACCCCCGGGAAGACGTTAGTATTAGATCTGATAATTTCTCTCTTATATTCACCCCCCCCCCCCTCTGCTGACCCGGGGGATCGGGCTGTACGGGGGGGGGGGGGTGACGTGTCGGATCTGGAGTGTCTGCAGAATTCGATTTCAGTCATTCCAGGACCTGGGACAGCTCCGATCCTGTGACTCTAGAGCGGGGGTGCAGCCCGCGCATCTCCAGCTACTGTCAAACTGCAATGTGTCCTGACATGGAGACACTCTGCTGTATTGCATTGTAGAAGTTGTAGAGTTTACCCTTCAAGATCATTGGGAAGTCTTTAAATATGAAATGTCCCAGAGTGCACTGCAGCAGAGCATGCTCACTATACACCCTGAACAATCAGGGAGTGAGGAAAACGCTTAGGCAATGCAGGTAGAATTGTGACTGCAGCTCTGGATGTGACTGGAGTATAATACATGATGTAACACGTGATTCATCAAACCAGGCGCCTTCTATTGTAGGCACTTTCGGCAGGGGTCGGCATAGGCGCTCTGACCGGTCTGCAGCGACACTGGCTCATATACAGAAAGCTGCGATGTTCTTACTGCCTAATATCCCCCCTCTTGTCAGGAGCCATTGTACCAGACCCTCAGTGTTGTTCACTTCACCAGAGGTTACGGCTGATCGCTGCGTTATACTGAAGTCTGCTCCTCTGTGTGATGCTTTATTTTCTCTCTCTGACCCCCCGCAGGCTGCTCTGATGGGAGGCACCACAATGGTGATCGGACACGTCCTTCCAGACAAAGACATGTCCCTGCTGGACGCCTACGAGAAGTGCAGGAGCCTGGCCGATCCCAAGGTCTGCTGCGACTACGCTCTCCATATGGGCGTCACCTGGTGGGGATCTAAGGTACTGCGTCACAATGTGTCACCATGCAGATGTCACTAGTACAGGGCGGATCCCTTATACAGACATCTTATAGGATTATAACTCCCCATAGATCACCGGGCTCATGTTATGTCCATGCACTGCCCTCTATAGACCGTTCATCCTGAGCCTCCTGATTCATAAGTGGAATCTTAGGACTGTAGTGATAAGGGACACACAGTAGTATAGGGTACGTAATTTATATGCCATTCGGGGTCTGTGGAAAGCTGGGTACAGCCTGATTGTGAAGGCCACTTATGGGTTCTCCTCCGATCACTTTTATGGTGTTCTGTAAAGTTCAGCCTCCGGGTCTGGCGCCATCAGTTAATCCCGTATAGCTGGCGCCCGTATTACTGGCCCACCCGTCCTGAGAAGAGACTTCCCATAGAGGACGCCCGTGTTCCGACTTTGGTGCCCGGTTCTGGTTGGCCCCATCATTCTTACAGAAGCAGCACCAGGAAGGGCCCCATTTAGGGATCTCAGGTTGTCGGGGCCACTTCTTCGTTCCCATGGTTTCGTCCTCTGCGTTTCAGGTCAAGGCTGAGATGGAGACCTTAGTGCGGGAGAAGGGGGTGAACTCCTTCCAGATGTTCATGACCTACAAGGACCTGTACATGCTGAGGGACAGTGAACTCTACCAAGTCTTCCGACACTGCAAGGACCTGGGCGTTGTGACTCGAGTCCATGCTGAGAATGGAGACCTGGTGGCCGAGGTGAGGAGACCTGAGCGGGAACGTGCGGCACCTAATGGAGGGTCCATAAATAATTATTAATAATGATCCTGAGTTATATCATGTTTTATACTCTAGTCACATCCAGAGCTATATTCACAAGTATGCCCGTTTCCTTTTAGACTGCGATGTTGCGGGGAGATGTAGTTTAGGCTACAATATGAGTCGTACAAAAAACACTTTCCACCCCTGCAACAGTCCATGAAAATGGTGTCTTTATGTCATGTTAGGTAATCTGTTAGGGGCGTGTCTGTCAGCGCAGTGCTGACTGATTTATCCTGCCAGCCAGAAGAATTATGAATACAGCTCTGGATGGGACTGCAGTGTAAAACGTGAATAAATCTAGAGGTGGAGCTGTGGATTGATGAAGAACCGTTTTCAGTAACGTCGATGAATGTTTCTTCTTATTTCCTTATTTTGGATTCGTCTTTTCGGCTATGACCAGACTTAAAGCGGATCTGTCACTAGTTTAGTAACGCCCGATCTCCTGGCTGATCCAATAGGCGCCGTCCCACTGATAATAATAGTGAAAATTGCGTCCCAAAAGGTTTATTATTTTAAAAGTTATGAGTTGTTTTCTAAATATGAAAATGAGGCTATACTAGACAAGTGGGAGGTAACAGCAGCGATTCTCCTGAGGCGGAGCTCCTCCCATCCTCTGACGCTGTCCAATCAGCATGAAGCTGCTTCACACAGTGTGAGAGACTGAGGCTGGAGGGAAGGGGGGGGGATCTTGTAAAATAGCCTTATCTCCGGCTGTGGACCACCTAGAACAGCGGTTTTGGTGGCATATGAAAGAGGAGATTCTAATCTTTCATATGACACCAGGATAGCAGTGACACAACCGGAGATATCACCAGTTGAAAACACAGTCGGGAATCGGAGCTGTATGCTATATGATTAGGCTGTGTTGCTGGGCAGGGCAGAGGGAGAAGCTGTATGCTGATTGGACAGCGTCATACAGAAAAGATTACACCACCTAGAGTGAAAGGAAGAGTCCCCTCCCACGTGGCTAATAGAGCCACATTAGCATATTCAGAAAAATGCTCATAACTTTGCAAATGATAAAAAAAAGTACAAATTGACACCGTAGTTATCAGTATCACAGCGCCTATTAGATTAGTTAGGAGATGGGGAATTAATAAACTAGTGACCGATCTTCTTTAACCAGGACTGACCCGGAGTAGAGCAGGAACCTGTGCATCCAATTCTAAAGCTCCTGCAGAAGATGTCGTTTTTTTCTACAGCAGATCACGGTCCCTACATCTCTCACAATGCGGGGCAGCAGAGAATGATCTGTACACAAACTGAACCAGCAGGAAGATGTGAGCTTGAGAGGTAACAGGAAATGAGCAGAACTGGGAATTCAGCTCTGGATGAAGCCTCAAACTCTCACGTCAGATGATCTTATAGGGTTATTTCTGTGACCATATGCTAATCCTGGGGAGTGTCCCTCTATTAAATAGTGGTTGGTCCCAATTTGACCCCCACCCCCTGTATTACCTCCATAAGCCCTAATAGAACAAATGGAAAGTAATTTTCTCATGCGTCGGCCCTGTTGAGTTTGTGTTATCACCGTTGTCCCCTATCTGAACTTTCCTTGCAGGGTGCTAGGGAGACCTTAGAGCTCGGCATCACCGGCCCTGAAGGGATTGAGATCAGTCGACCTGAGGAGGTAAGAGCAGCGGCGCCAAAAATTAAGACCCTTTGTGTTTTTATTTTTTTCTGTTAAAACCGTATTTACTCCAGCACCGGGCACGTCTGTACCCCCCCCCCCCATTATCCTCGCCAAACACACAAGAAGAAATGACAAACACTTACCAAGCGATCCACAACCCGCCGCTGGATTCTGGATGTGAGCTGTACTGCCTCTGGTGGTTGATGTGGGAAATTGAAGCTGGATATTGGGCTCCGTAAACTTCCAGAGCATTTCTCATTATTGTTCCTGCCCCTGGTTACCCCCTCTTCTGCCGGCAGACTCTGTAATAACCTCTGTAATATTTATTAGGGGACAGGGTCATCTCCTCACCTTCTTCTTAATACAAATCTCTTTACAGTCACTGAAGACAGAGAGGAGAGGAGGGGGATGAGGCTGCAGGATCCTTTCTTTAGCTTGTTTAGGGGATTGGAATCAGCTAGGGGAAGACACCTGATTGGTCAGACAGTGCGTTCAATCAATCGTCTTTATACAGCGTCGCGTCATAAATCTATAATTTACAAAATAATAATTCTCTTCTCTGTCATTGCCGAAATTACAGCTGGAAGCGGAGGCCGTGCACAGAGCGATAACCATCGCTAACCGGGTGAGAGCGCAATCCAGGACTACCAACGTGATACTGGTCCTGTGTGTGATATATAGTGTGATACTGGTCCTGTGTGTGATATATATAGTGTGATACTGGTCCTGTGTGTGATATATAGTGTGATACTGGTCCTGTGTGTGATATATATAGTGTGATACTGGTCCTGTGTGTGATATATAGTGTGATACTGGTCCTGTGTGTGATCTATAGTGTGATACTGGTCCTGTGTGTGATATATAGTGTGATACTGGTCCTGTGTGTGATATATAGTGTGATACTGGTCCTATGTGTGATATATAATGTGATACTGGTCCTGTGTGTGATATATAGTGTGATACTGGTGCTGTGTGTGATATATAGTGTGATACTGGTCCTGTGTGTGATATATAGTGTGATGCTGGTCCTGTGTGTGACATATAGTGTGATACTGGTCCTGTGTGTGATATATAGTGTGATACTGGTCCTGTGTGTGATATATAGCGTAATACTGGTCCTGTGTGTGACATATAGTGTGATACTGGTCCTGTGTGTGATATATAGTGTGATACTGGTCCTGTGTGTGACATATAGTGTGATACTGGTCCTGTGTGTGATATATAGTGTGATACTGGTCCTGTGTGTGATATATAGCGTGATACTGGTCCTGTGTGTGTGATATATAGTGTGATACTGGTCCTGTGTGTGATATATAGTGTGATACTGGTCCTGTGTGTGTGATATATAGTGTGATGCTGGTCCTGTGTGTGACATATAGTGTGATACTGGTCCTGTGTGTGTGATATATAGTGTGGTACTGGTCCTGTGTGTGATATATAGTGTGATACTGGTCCTGTGTGTGATATATAGTGTGATACTGGTCCTGTGTGTGATATATAGTGTGATGCTGATCCTGTGTGTGATATATAGTGTGATACTGGTCCTGTGTGTGATATATAGTGTGATACTGGTCCTGTGTGTGTGATATATAGTGTGATGCTGGTCCTGTGTGTGACATATAGTGTGATACTGGTCCTGTGTGTGATATATAGTGTGATACTGGTCCTGTGTGTGATATATAGCGTGATACTGGTCCTATGTGTGATACTGGTCCTGTGTGTGAGATATATAGCGTAATACTGGTCCTGTGTGTGATATATATAGTGTGATACTGGTCCTGTGTGTGATATATAGTGTAATACTGGTCCTATGTGTAATATATAGTGTGATACTGGTCCTGTGTGTGATATATAATGTGATACTGGTCCTGTGTGTGATATATAGCGTGATACTGGTCCTGTGTGTGATATATAGTGTGATACTGGTCCTGTGTGTGATATATAGTGTGATACTGGTGCTGTGTGTGATATATAGTGTGATACTGGTCCTGTGTGTGATATATAGCGTGATACTGGTCCTGTGTGTGATATATAGTGTGATACTGGTCCTGTGTGTGATATACAGTGTGATACTGGTGCTGTGTGTGATATATAGTGTGATACTGGTCCTGTGTGTGATATATAGTGTGATGCTGGTCCTGTGTGTGACATATAGTGTGATACTGGTCCTGTGTGTGATATATAGTGTGATACTGGTCCTGTGTGTGATATATAGCGTAATACTGGTCCTGTGTGTGACATATAGTGTGATACTGGTCCTGTGTGTGATATATAGTGTGGTACTGGTCCTGTGTGTGATATATAGTGTGATACTGGTCCTGTGTGTGACATATAGTGTGATACTGGTCCTGTGTGTGATATATAGCGTGATACTGATCCTGTGTGTGTGATATATAGTGTGATACTGGTCCTGTGTGTGATATATAGTGTGATACTGGTCCTGTGTGTGTGATATATAGTGTGATGCTGGTCCTGTGTGTGACATATAGTGTGATACTGGTCCTGTGTGTGATATATAGTGTGGTACTGGTCCTGTGTGTGATATATAGTGTGATACTGGTCCTGTGTGTGATATATAGTGTGATACTGGTCCTGTGTGTGATATATAGTGTGATACTGGTCCTGTGTGATATATAGTGTGATACTGGTCCTATGTGTGATATATAATGTGATACTGGTCCTGTGTATGATATATAGTGTGATGCTGGTCCTGTGTGTGATATATAGTGTGATACTGGTCCTATGTGTGATATATAACGTGATACTGGTCCTGTGTGTGATATATAGTGTGATACTGGTCCTATGTGTGATATATAATGTGATACTGGTCCTGTGTGTGATATATAGTGTGATGCTGGTCCTGTGTGTGATATATAGTGTGATACTGGTCCTGTGTGTGTTATATAGTGTGATACTGGTACTGTGTGTGATATATAGTGTGATACTGGTCCTGTGTGTGATATATAGTGTGATGCTGGTCCTGTGTGTGACATATAGTGTGATACTGGTCCTGTGTGTGATATATAGTGTGATACTGGTCCTGTGTGTGATATATAGCGTAATACTGGTCCTGTGTGTGACATATAGTGTGATACTGGTCCTGTGTGTGATATATAGTGTGATACTGGTCCTGTGTGTGACATATAGTGTGATACTGGTCCTGTGTGTGATATATAGCGTGATACTGGTCCTGTGTGTGTGATATATAGTGTGATACTGGTCCTGTGTGTGATATATAGTGTGATACTGGTCCTGTGTGTGTGATATATAGTGTGATGCTGGTCCTGTGTGTGACATATAGTGTGATACTGGTCCTGTGTGTGTGATATATAGTGTGGTACTGGTCCTGTGTGTGATATATAGTGTGATACTGGTCCTGTGTGTGATATATAGTGTGATACTGGTCCTGTGTGTGATATATAGTGTGATGCTGATCCTGTGTGTGATATATAGTGTGATACTGGTCCTGTGTGTGATATATAGTGTGATACTGGTCCTGTGTGTGTGATATATAGTGTGATGCTGGTCCTGTGTGTGACATATAGTGTGATACTGGTCCTGTGTGTGATATATAGTGTGATACTGGTCCTGTGTGTGATATATAGCGTGATACTGGTCCTGTGTGTGTGATACTGGTCCTATGTGTGATACTGGTCCTGTGTGTGAGATATATAGCGTAATACTGGTCCTGTGTGTGATATATATAGTGTGATACTGGTCCTGTGTGTGATATATAGTGTAATACTGGTCCTATGTGTAATATATAGTGTGATACTGGTCCTGTGTGTGATATATAATGTGATACTGGTCCTGTGTGTGATATATAGTGTGATACTGGTCCTGTGTGTGACATATAGTGTGATACTGGTCCTGTGTGTGATATATAGTGTGATACTGGTCCTGTGTGTGATATATAGCGTGATACTGGTCCTGTGTGTGTGATATATAGTGTGATGCTGGTCCTGTGTGTGATATATAGTGTGATGCTGGTCCTGTGTGTGATATATAGTGTGATACTGGTCCTGTGTGTGATATATAGTGTGATACTGGTCATGTGTGTGATATATAGTGTGATACTGGTCCTGTGTGTGATATATAGTGTGATACTGGTCCTGTGTGTGATATATAGTGTGATACTGGTCCTGTGTGTGATATATAGCGTGATACTGGTCCTGTGTGTGATATATAGCGTGATACTGGTCCTGTGTGTGATATATAGCATGATACTGGTCATGTGTGTGATATATAGTGTGATACTGGTCATGTGTGTGATATATAGTGTGATACTGGTCCTGTGTGTGATATATAGTGTGATACTGGTCCTGTGTGTGATATATAGCGTGATACTGGTCCTGTGTGTGATATATAGCGTGATACTGGTCCTGTGTGTGATATATAGCATGATACTGGTCATGTGTGTGATATATAGTGTGATACTGGTCCTGTGTGTGATATATAGTGTGATACTGATCCTGTGTGTGATATATAGTGTAATACTGGTCCTGTGAGTGATATATAGTGTGATGCTGGTCCTGTGTGTGTGATATATAGTGTGATACTGGTCCTGTGTGTGATATATAGTGAGATACTGGTCCTGTGTGTGATGTGTAGCGTGATACTGGTGCTGTGTGTGATATATAGTGTGATACTGGTTCTGTGTGTGATATATAGTGTGATACTGGTCCTGTGTGTGATATGTAGTGTGATACTGGTCCTGTGTGTGATATATAGTGTGATACCGGTGCTGTGTGTAATATATAGTGTGATACTGGTTCTGTGTGTGATATATAGTGTGATACTGGTCCTGTGTGTGTGTGTGTGTGTGTGTGTGTGTGTGTGATATATATAGTGTGATACTCGTCCTGTGTGTGATATATAGCGTGATACTGGTCCTGTGTGTGATATATAGTGTGATACTGGTCCTGTGTGTGATATACAGTGTGATACTGGTCCTGTGTGTGATATATAGTGTGATGCTGGTCCTGTGTGTGATATATAGTGTTATACTGGTCCTGTGTGTGATATATAGTGTGATACTGGTCCTGTGTGTGATATATAGTGTGATACTGGTCCTGTGTGTGTGATATATAGCGTGATACTGGTCCTGTGTGTGATATATAGCGTGATACTGGTCATGTGTGTGATATATAGTGTGATACTGGTTCTGTGTGTGATATATAGTGTGATACTGGTCCTGTGTGTGATATATAGCGTGATACTGGTCCTGTGTGTGATATATAGCGTGATACTGGTCATGTGTGTGATATATAGTGTGATACTGGTCCTGTGTGTGATATATAGTGTGATACTGGTCCTGTGTGTGATATATAGTGTGATACTGGTCCTGTGTGTGATATATAGCATGATACTGGTCATGTGTGTGATATATAGCGTGATACTGGTCCTGTGTTTTATATATAGCATGATACTGGTCCTGTGTGTGATATATAGCATGATACTGGTCATGTGTGTGATATATAGTGTGATACTGGTCCTGTGTGTGATATATAGTGTGATACTGGTCCTGTGTGTGATATATAGTGTGATGCTGGTTCTGTGTGTGATATATAGTGTGATACTAGTCCTGTGTGTGATATATAGTGTGATGCTGGTCCTGTGTGTGATATATAGTGTGATACTGGTCCTGTGTGTGATATATAGTGTGATACTGGTCCTGTGTGTGATATATAGTGTGATGCTGGTCCTGTGTGTGATATATAGTGTGATGCTGGTCCTGTTTGTGATATATATAGTGTGATACTGGTGCTGTGTGTGATATATAGTGTGATACTGGTCCTGTGTGTGATATATAGCGTGATACTGGTCCTGTGTGTGATATATAGTGTGATACTGGTCCTGTGTGTGTGATATATAGCATGATACTGGTCCTGTGTGTGATATATAGTGTGATGCTGGTCCTGTGTGTGATATATAGTGTGATGCTGGTCCTGTGTGTGATATATAGTGTGATGCTGGTCCTGTTTGTGATATATATAGTGTGATACTGGTGCTGTGTGTGATATATAGTGTGATACTGGTCCTGTGTGTGATATATAGCGTGATACTGGTCCTGTGTGTGATATATAGTGTGATACTGGTCCTGTGTGTGATATATAGCGTGATACTGGTCCTGTGTGTGATATATAGTGTGATGCTGGTCCTGTGTGTGATATATAGTGTGATACTGGTCCTGTGTGTGATATATAGTGTAATGCTGGTCCTGTGTGTGATATATAGTGTGATACTGGTCCTGTTTGTGATATATAGTGTGATACTGGTCCTGTGTGTGATATATATATATATATATATATATATATAGTGTGATACTGGTCCTATGTGTGATATATAGTGTGATACTGGTGTTGTGTGTGATATATAGCATGATACTGGTCCTGTGTGTGATATATATAGCGTGATACTGGTCCTGGGTGTGATATATAGTGTGATGCTGGTCCTGTGTGTGATATATAGTGTGATGCTGGTCCTGTGTGTGATATATAGTGTGATACTGGTCCTGTGTGTGATATATAGTGTGATACTGGTCCTGTGTGTGATATATAGTGTGATGCTGGTCCTGTGTGTGATATATAGTGTGATACTGGTCCTGTGTGTGATATATAGTGTGATACTGGTCCTGTGTGTGATATATAGTGTGATGCTGGTCCTGTGTGTGATATATATATATATATATAGTGTGATACTGGTCCTATGTGTGATATATAGTGTGATACTGGTCCTGTGTGTGATATATAGTGTGATACTGGTCCTGTGTGTGATATATATAGTGTGATACTGGTACTGTGTGTGATATATAGCGTGATACTGGTCCTGTGTGTGATATATAGCGTGATACTGGTCCTGTGTGTGATATATAGCATGATACTGGTCATGTGTGTGATATATAGTGTGATACTGGTCCTGTGTGTGATATATAGTGTGATACTGATCCTGTGTGTGATATATAGTGTAATACTGGTCCTGTGAGTGATATATAGTGTGATGCTGGTCCTGTGTGTGTGATATATAGTGTGATACTGGTCCTGTGTGTGATATATAGTGAGATACTGGTCCTGTGTGTGATGTGTAGCGTGATACTGGTGCTGTGTGTGATATATAGTGTGATACTGGTTCTGTGTGTGATATATAGTGTGATACTGGTCCTGTTTGTGATATGTAGTGTGATACTGGTCCTGTGTGTGATATATAGTGTGATACCGGTGCTGTGTGTAATATATAGTGTGATACTGGTTCTGTGTGTGATATATAGTGTGATACTGGTCCTGTGTGTGTGTGTGTGTGTGTGTGTGTGTGTGTGTGTGATATATATAGTGTGATACTCGTCCTGTGTGTGATATATAGCGTGATACTGGTCCTGTGTGTGATATATAGTGTGATACTGGTCCTGTGTGTGATATACAGTGTGATACTGGTCCTGTGTGTGATATATAGTGTGATGCTGGTCCTGTGTGTGATATATAGTGTTATACTGGTCCTGTGTGTGATATATAGTGTGATACTGGTCCTGTGTGTGATATATAGTGTGATACTGGTCCTGTGTGTGTGATATATAGCGTGATACTGGTCCTGTGTGTGATATATAGCGTGATACTGGTCATGTGTGTGATATATAGTGTGATACTGGTTCTGTGTGTGATATATAGTGTGATACTGGTCCTGTGTGTGATATATAGCGTGATACTGGTCCTGTGTGTGATATATAGCGTGATACTGGTCATGTGTGTGATATATAGTGTGATACTGGTCCTGTGTGTGATATATAGTGTGATACTGGTCCTGTGTGTGATATATAGTGTGATACTGGTCCTGTGTGTGATATATAGCATGATACTGGTCATGTGTGTGATATATAGCGTGATACTGGTCCTGTGTTTTATATATAGCATGATACTGGTCCTGTGTGTGATATATAGCATGATACTGGTCATGTGTGTGATATATAGTGTGATACTGGTCCTGTGTGTGATATATAGTGTGATACTGGTCCTGTGTGTGATATATAGTGTGATGCTGGTTCTGTGTGTGATATATAGTGTGATACTAGTCCTGTGTGTGATATATAGTGTGATGCTGGTCCTGTGTGTGATATATAGTGTGATACTGGTCCTGTGTGTGATATATAGTGTGATACTGGTCCTGTGTGTGATATATAGTGTGATGCTGGTCCTGTGTGTGATATATAGTGTGATGCTGGTCCTGTTTGTGATATATATAGTGTGATACTGGTGCTGTGTGTGATATATAGTGTGATACTGGTCCTGTGTGTGATATATAGCGTGATACTGGTCCTGTGTGTGATATATAGTGTGATACTGGTCCTGTGTGTGTGATATATAGCATGATACTGGTCCTGTGTGTGATATATAGTGTGATGCTGGTCCTGTGTGTGATATATAGTGTGATGCTGGTCCTGTGTGTGATATATAGTGTGATGCTGGTCCTGTTTGTGATATATATAGTGTGATACTGGTGCTGTGTGTGATATATAGTGTGATACTGGTCCTGTGTGTGATATATAGCGTGATACTGGTCCTGTGTGTGATATATAGTGTGATACTGGTCCTGTGTGTGATATATAGCGTGATACTGGTCCTGTGTGTGATATATAGTGTGATGCTGGTCCTGTGTGTGATATATAGTGTGATACTGGTCCTGTGTGTGATATATAGTGTAATGCTGGTCCTGTGTGTGATATATAGTGTGATACTGGTCCTGTTTGTGATATATAGTGTGATACTGGTCCTGTGTGTGATATATATATATATATATATATATATATATAGTGTGATACTGGTCCTATGTGTGATATATAGTGTGATACTGGTGTTGTGTGTGATATATAGCATGATACTGGTCCTGTGTGTGATATATATAGCGTGATACTGGTCCTGGGTGTGATATATAGTGTGATGCTGGTCCTGTGTGTGATATATAGTGTGATGCTGGTCCTGTGTGTGATATATAGTGTGATACTGGTCCTGTGTGTGATATATAGTGTGATACTGGTCCTGTGTGTGATATATAGTGTGATGCTGGTCCTGTGTGTGATATATAGTGTGATACTGGTCCTGTGTGTGATATATAGTGTGATACTGGTCCTGTGTGTGATATATAGTGTGATGCTGGTCCTGTGTGTGATATATATATATATATATATATATATATATATATATAGTGTGATACTGGTCCTATGTGTGATATATAGTGTGATACTGGTCCTGTGTGTGATATATAGTGTGATACTGGTCCTGTGTGTGATATATATAGTGTGATACTGGTACTGTGTGTGATATATAGTGTGATGCTGGTCCTGTGTGTGATATATAGTGTGATGCTGGTCCTGTTTGTGATATATATAGTGTGATACTGGTCCTGTGTGTGATATATAGTGTGATAATGGTCCTGTGTGTGATATATAGTGTGATACTGGTGTTGTGTGTGATATATAGCATGATACTGGTCCTGTGTGTGATATATAGTGTGATGCTGGTCCTATATGTGATATATAGTGTGATTCTGGTCCTATTTGTGATATATAGTGTGATACTGGTCCTGTGTGTGATATAAAGTGTAATAATGATCCTGTGTGTGATATATAGTGTGATACTGATCCTGTGTGTGATATATAGTGTGATTCTGGTCCTGTGTGTGATATATAGTGTGATACTGATCCTGTGTGTGATATATAGTGGGATACTGGTTCTGTGTGTGATATATAGTGTGATACTG